>NW_008594366.1:0-131722 GCF_000691845.1 Merops nubicus | reverse complement strand
CAGGAAGGTGTTATTTTATTGGTAGTAGGACTGGCAACAAATAGTAGTGTTAGATCTTAGCACTTGAGTGTAGATCTTTAGGTACTTTACAAAGAATGGTTAAAGTCTGTAAATGGGCTGTATTTTTTAAATGTGAGAACTGGCACTGTAGTACCATATATTGTTTCTGGATGACAGCAGAGAAGGTTTTTTCCCTTCCATCCTCTCCCCAGTACATTCCTTTCCAGTTGAGAAGATTGTTCCCATTTTTGGGTTGCCCTTCAGCTGTCTGAGAAAAATGCTTGGTAACTGAAGCCTGTGGAAAAAAATCCTTTGGGCCCAGAAAAAGAGAAGGTATCTCTGAGGTTGTATATTAGGTTATTAGTAGAGTCATGAGTGATCTTCTTGTCACCTAAAACTTTTATTAGACTCAGAATCTTTTCTAGTCTCTGAAGCTTAAAAACAAAACAAAGAAAGGTAGTTTTACAGACATTAATATCTAGGGAAAAATTGCTCACCAAAATCAGAAGAGCTATTAAACCCCCCCTGAATGTGTGTTTAGAGGAAAAGTCATTTTTCATCTGTAGAGAAATGTGTGAGAGCAGCATCTTGGTGAAAGTTTTTTTTCTCTTATGCTATGAAGAGTATTTTTCTTTTTACATATATATGCCCAAGGTTTGTAACTGTTAATCATCTTTTACTTCTTCTGAGCACATTTTTATTGTCTGCTAATTGTTATTCTCAGGTTGCTGAATGAGCTTTGGCTCTGTGTTACTGCGGGTTTGTGGGAAAGATGTGTTGTGAAACCTTCCTTACAGTGATTGCTGAAGGAATGAAAGAGTATTGATTAATTTGTGGAAGAAACTAATGATAATCCAAAGACATGTTATGAATCTCAGTGTAGCAAATACTGTGTTTTAAAATAAATTTTCATTAGATTAAGAACTAGAGAATCTGAGCTGCTTAGAAAAATTCTGCATGAATTATTTTTTCCAAGGAAGAATGCAGTTTCTGAAAAATTGGAATTTTTTTACAAAGTGCAGTGCCTTCATTGCTTAAATACTAACCTTTACTCAAGTTCTATACTGACTTGGTATGTACTACACAGTGACTTAACTGTTGACATGCTAAATGAGAATTAAAATTAAGATGTCCATTAAAGCAAGGCTGACTGAAAGCATTTCCTTAAGATTGTTAAATAAAATAAAAATATACTTGATAGAGACCTCACTGATGTTTTCTAAAATATTTTTTTAAAAATTAAAATTCCTGTATATAAAAGAAAAATGTCATATTTTCCTGTTTTGAAGTAGTGTTTTCTCACCATATTTAAGATAAAAACAAGCAATGAGAATAATATTTGATAGGTGCCTTGCATATTTCTGTGCACTGTGAAGTGTTTACCAAAGATCAGTGCCTTTTGAAACAGAGAGAGTGCTTAGTACTTCCTGCATGATTCACAGGTCATTTCCTGCTAAATTAAAGAATTAATCGATCAGTGCCTGATTATTATATTCCAAGTAGGCTAGAGAGACTTAAAGTACCATAATCATGGCCAGAAATCTGGAAGAATTGATTTAAACAAGATTAAAAGCTAAAATAAACCTAATAAACAGGGCTATAGATAACCATAGATATAGATTAGCCATAGATATAGATTAGGTATTAGAAAAAATTCTTCACTGAATATGGTGGTGAGACACTGAAACAGATTGCCCAGAGAAGCTGTGGATGCCTGGTCCCTCAAGGTGTTCAAGGCCGGGTTAGATGTGGCTTTGAGCAACCTGATCTAGTGGAAGGTGTCCCTGCCTGTGGCAGGGGGATTGGAAGTAATGTTCTTAGGGAGTGAAGTTGTGCAAGCTTTTTTTGTAAGTAGAACTAGATAATAGAAAAATCTACAAGTAAACAGGAACAGACAAATATGCCTAGTGAACGCTTATGATACAGATGATTTTTCATTTTACCCTTATTATCATTACCAGACATGTTACTACTTTCAGGATCTTAAAACCCAATTTTTGATATTGCTGTGATGCTATTTAATAGTATGCCAATACTGTGATGGAAAATAAATTCTCCAAATGAATATTTAAAAATGAACACTAGAGTGCACATTTCAATTCTGTGCTGTTTGAATACAGAAGAAAATTATATAAAAAATCAATACTTCAGCATTATTCAGACCTGCAAAACACTGTGTATCAGTGGTAAATACATAGCCCAGATGGTGTTTGCTATCCATAAAACTCTAATTCTCCCGTCTGTATCCCCTCTTCATGTTTTTTAATTTCTGGGAGAGCTGTGGTTCTTGTCACTGCCATGCAAGCAGAACTTGTGCAAAGGGCTACAGGCTGTGTTGCTGTGAGCTATTGTAAGCTATAGAACGTGGAATGCTGTGGTTTGTCCAGCACAAAGGAGCATGCACAGGTGTCAACACAGGGGATACTGCTGGATTCACTTGGGCAAACCCAAGCTTTATTTACTTACAATAAATTTGTTGGAAAAACCCTCAAGGTACCTGATACAAGAGAGAACAGAAGCTTGTATGTGGCTATAAGCTGCTTTTTAACGTGAAGCAAAGAATTGGAGGTAATAAGTAATTATTTTTCTCCTTTTCACTGTACAGAAGAACTCTTAGTTTCTCTTAGTATTTTTGCTTTGCAAATGGCAAAACTGCTATAGGAAAAAAAAAGCACATTTCTTGAAAACTAAATATGAGCTTCTAGCTCATGTATCCTTTTCCTTACAAATGCAAGCCAGACAGAGAACGCAGTGGCTTTCCAAGCCTTTGGTAAGACAAATCCAGTATGCTGCTGGCTTGTATTTTTTATCTGAAGCAAATGCTTACCAACCTGCTGTTAATTTTAAGTTGAAGTTGACAACTCTCTGATAAGCCTCTACACAGCGACTTGCAGAGGCCAATTGTGTGAGCTTCAGCAAGGCCAGTTGCTGGGACCTGCACTTGACCCACAACAGCCCCAGGCAATGCTACAGGCTTGGGGTAGAGTGGCTGGGAAGTTGCCGTGCAGAAAGGGACATGAGGGTACTACAACTGGCTGAATCATAGGATGTTTGGGTTGGAAGAGACCTCCAAAGGTGATCTAGTCCAACCCCCCTGCTATAAGCAGGGACATCTCCAACTAGATCAAGCTACTCGGAGCCTCAGTGTGCCCAAGTGGCCAAGAAGGACGACAGCATCCTGGCTTGTATCAAAAATAGTGAGTCCAGCAGGAGCAGGGGAGGAATTGTTCCCTTTTATTTGGCTCTGGTGAGGCCACAGCTTAAGTACTGTCTGCAGTTTTGGTCACCTCAATACAAGGAAGGCATCAAGCTGTTGGAACAGGTCCACAGAAGGGCATTGAAACTGGTGAAGGATCTAGAGCACAAGTCTTATGAAAAGTAGCTGAGGGAACTGGGACTATTTAGTCTGAAGATAAGCAGGCTGAGGGCAGATCTTATAGCTCTGTACACCTACCTGAAAAGAGGTTGCAGAGAGCTGGGTGTTGGTCTCTTCTCAGAAGTAACAAGTGATAGGACAAGAGGAAATCACCTCAAGTTTTGCCAGGGGGCATTTAAGTTGGATATTAGGAAAAAATTCTTCACTGGAAGGGTTGTCAAGTACTGGAACAGGCTGCCCAGGGAAGTGGTTGAATCATCATCACTGGACATGTTTAAAAGTCATGTAGTTTTGATGCTTAGGGACACAGTTTAGCAGTGGACTTGGTAGAGTTGGGTTAATGGTTATCTTGAAGGACTTTTCCCAACTTAAGTGATTCTATGACTCTGTAGGAAGTCTATAGGATTAAACTACGACCTTTGGAGACTTATGAGTAACTTGCTTATGCAAAGAAATAAATTCTGAGCTTTTGCATGCTCATAGAACAGGAGCTTTATTAGATTTACTCTTTACTAATTGTAATCCTTGTCATTTTATTAACGTATCAGAAGGAAATCCTCCTGTCTTGTTTTCTGTAGGTACTTCTCTTGTTTCACTAGATCACTAGATTAAACAACAACAACAAAAAACAAACAAACAAACAAACAAACAAACAAAAAAACCCAAAAAAAAAACCACCACCTTGGAAGCTTGTGTTAGCACTATGACTTGTCATATCTTCCAGGACACCTCATAAATGCAAGAAAGCCAAGCCTTGTACTCACTATATCAAACTGCTTTTTTAGGAGTATTTTTAGGTCTGCACCTTTATGTATAATTTATGAATACTTTTGAAAGATAGTCTCATAGACACAGCATACTGTACCACTTGGATGAATAGTGAATCCTGCTTTAGGGAAGAATGTTGCTAATTTTGATGTGATGATATTAAAAATATCCAGCAGCATAAGTAATACTTATTGATGCTACAATTCCATTCTTTGCTGTGTCCTATCAAATAGAGTAAGAAATGAAACTATAAGACTAAGAAAAATTTACAATAGCTTTATTCTAATAATGCAAGGCTTGCCTAATAAAGTGTGTACCATAATCAAAACTTAAGACTGGCTTTAAATGCTTAAAATGGAATCTTGAGTAGTCAGCTGTCAGTACTACTGTAAACTGTCATGACTCGTCTGCTGTAAAAATTGGAGGGAAGAGGGAGAGAAAAATTTTCTAGTGTTTGCGTGTCTTGTAAGATAGCAGACTTTTTTCTGTAGTTGTGCCAAGTTAGTGGCTATTATTGGAATAAAACTAGCAAGATGCTTAAAATACAGTCCATTTTAAGTTTGTTCATTTGTTTGCTCTAAGTTTACTGACTTTTTTTGAAGTAGAATTTTTTTTCAATGGAGGTGCAATGTGGAATAAAGGAGGCTTATTTTGTATACTCCTGCTGTTTGTGGATCAGTAAGGTATTTCATGCATTTTGAAGCTTTCAGACCAAATATTCTGACAGCCTACTTACCAGAAACAGTAGTTATCTGAGTGTAAATTTATGCAATGCAACTGCTCTTTGTTAAGCATGCCAGCTAGATATAAAGTTCTTTTAGATGGAAGGGCTCAAGAATAAATTTGATCTAATGAATTGTGAGACATTCTCACTTCCCAGATACAATAGAGCAATATAATTGCATGCATTGTTTACAAAGGAGGTAGAATGAACAGTAATCCAAATGAAGAATAATTAGGAGGAACTTTGTTTAAAGAGGACAAGGTAAAGTACATAGACCAGTGAGTGCCATTCTGTGACTTACCAAAATAAGTTAACATGCCAGATTCTGATGTTATTCTTTCTTGTATGACATGAAGTATCTAAATAACAGTAGAAGCTTTATTGCATTTCTGAAATACTTATGTTTTACTTAAACTTCAGTTGGGAAGAACTTTCAGTTCCTAACAGAACTGAGAAAGAGGCATCTACAAAAAAAAAAAAAGTGGTAGTTTAGTGGGCAGAGTACTCTGCCAAGTTTAGACCAGCAACTGAGATTTGAGTCTGAGCTTTCTAATAACAAGTAATCTAGCTAGCCTTTAGCAGAATTTGAAATCTCATTTCTTTTATACAGTAGAAGGTTCATTGTATTTTGATTTGGAAATATTGTTAAATTTGGTCTTTGTGTGTACTTTGGAAAAAATGAAAACTTCCTGAAAAAATGCAGAAGTTACATCATCCATTATGAATTTATTTTTTAGTTTCTTACAGTAGCAGAGCTCAGACATGTAGGATGTAGAATTATTTACAAGCTGTACTATCTAAGATATGAATGAAGGGTGCTGTTTCAGCTTTAACCTCATAGTTATTTGTCTCTTTTCTGTATAAAATGAAATTCTTCATCAAAGTTCTCATTTCTTCTTCAGAGTGGTTGTATGAGCCTAAGCTAAGGTACCATCTGCCCCAAGGTCTCAAATCAATATTTTTGCTTAATAGGTTCCACAGGAGTGCATCCTTCTCACCTTTCCTCCATCTGTGCAGGACAGCCAGGGGATCAGGCCCAGCCAGCATGGGCTCATAAAAGGCAAATCCTGCTTGACCAGTCCAATGCCCTTCTATGACCAGGTGACCTATCTCGTGAATGAGGGAAACGCTGGGGATGTTCTCTACTGGACTTCAGTAAGGCCTGGCCTTTGTCTTCTATAGCATTCTTCTAGAGTTTTGAGTACCACAGTCTAAGAAAGATATTGAGGGGATGGAGTGGGCCCAAAGAAGGGCAATAAAGCTGGTGAGGGGTCTGGTGAACACGTCTTACAAGGAGCAGCTGAGGGAACTGGGATTGTTTAGTCTGGAGAAGAGGAGGCAGAGGGGGCACCTTATTGCTCGCTGAAAGGGTGTTGTAGTGAGGTTTTTGTTGGTCTCTCCTGCCCAGCAACAAGCAATGGGATAAGAGGAAATGGGGTCAAGTTGTAGGGGGGAGTGTGGGGGGGTGTGTGCGTGTGTTTAAATTGCATATTAGGGAAACGTCTTTCCTGAAGGAGTGGTGAAGCATTAGAACAGGCTGCCCGGGGAGGGAGGTGCAGTCACCACCCCTGGAGGGGTTCAATAAGCATGTAGACGTGGCACTTCAGGAAATGGTTTAGTGGTCATGGTAGTTTTGGGGTGATGGTTTGACTTGATCTTGGAGGTCTTTTCCAGCCTTAATGGTTTTATGATCTTCTGATGCCCATTCACTGGGGCTGCCACGCAGCAGTTCCTGCCAATAGGCAAGGCCAGTGAGGGATCTTTATAGCTGACTGGCTTCCATTCTGCTTGAAGTTTGTTCTTCCTGTTTTGGATTTTCTTGTTTTCATTCTGTCTGTCTCCTCACTTACAAGCCAGAATTTGACAAGAGTCAAAAAAACCTTGTGCCAGCACATGCAAACAGATTCCTTTTTTGAGTCCTGCAGTTTGACATTATGCAAACTTTCCTCTGTGGGTGGGAGCCTTGCTGTTTCTTCAGTTCTTCCAGTGCTAGATTCATAGAAAGGATTTATGTTTTTCCTCATGATCCTAGAGGTCCTTTCCAAGCATAGTGATTCTATGATTCTGTGTCAGAATGATGCTACAGAAAAAAAAATAAAATCTTTGATCTGTAGTATTTGTGTGAAGTTATACAGCCATATTTCCCTTTTTTTTTTTCCTTTCTCCTGAATGATATTGCTCAAACCCCAGTGTGCTGTATGCTTTATCCTTTGTCTAGTCTAGCAAGGTGGTTGCAGTGACATTTAAGAATCACTAAGTATGTTATAAATTAGTGACCTGAAAAAAAAAATGATACTAGAAAATGTCATAAAGCATGAGGAAAAATGTAAATATTTAAGGTGACTAGCTTATACTTAATGAAAGATTTAAGCTTAACCTGTGGGGAAATCAGTAACTTCACACTTAAATATCATTTTATTGTTTATTCAGTAAAAAAGTGAATGGAGAAGATGGTATTTATGAATAACCACATCAGACTACTGTATTTGTGTGAAATTTTAAATACACTTTTTTTGTTCAGTGTCTTTTATTTGGCTATTTTACATTTTTTTCTGCATTTTAAGAGCTATAATAATTAAATACTTAATAAAAATACATATGAAAAATAGTGATACATTTAAGGAAATGTGGAAACGTTAATTAGAAAGCAGAGTCTGCTTGACAGTGTTTATATAATTTCCCCTATGGTAGTGTCGTCTGTTGTCTTCTGATACACCCTGCAAATGTAAAATATACATTGACTTGAAAGAACTCTTAGCTACAGACTAAAAATAAATTTTGGACTACATATTTTTAGTTGTTTTTTTTTTTCTGAACAGAAAAATAATTAAGAGAAAGGTAGAGCTTTACAAGTTTTTTTAAAAAAAAAAAAATAGCTATTTGCTTTAATTTAAGGTTGTTTCCATTAAGGTAGACCCAAGGTCCATCTGGAGACACCTGAGGTAAGGCACTTGAATGTGCCATATGATGTGCTGCTTTCCCAATTACTTTCTTGACCTGCAGCAGTTTGTCCCAGGGACTTCCTGAGTCAGATGTGGAGTCTGTGCATTTAAAAATACTTCACTTACATCCCTCCTTGAATCAGTTGTAACTTCAAGTAGAATCTGTACCATCTGATGGCGTGGAGTCCCACAGCCTAGCTTCAACTTAGAAAGATGTGCCACTTCTGATTTCTTTTGAGTGCATTCTCTGCTGGCTTCATGTGATGCCTCTAGGTCTTTTGTGAGAAGGTGGAATGAGCAGCGAGTCCCTGTCTGCCCTTTTTATGCGGCTTTCATGGTTTTTAGATCTCCCTTATGTTCCCTTGGTTCTCCTCCCTTGGCTTAGGTCACTAAACTGTTTCTCATAGCGGAACTGTTCCAGGCTAATGCTTTTCTAATGCTGTTTTATTTTTGGGGATTTGGTTTATGAAACCAAGACTGTGCAGAGTGTTTAAGATAATAATACATGACAGAGATGTAACAGTGTCCTCTGTGTTCATTATTGGTTTTTTATCAATTCATAAGAGTTTGTTTCTCGAGCACTGTGAGGTGCTGAGATTCTGATTCTGAATGGTGTTGGTCAGCTAGGAACTTACTTTGTATGTGAAGTTAGAAATGCACCATTTTGCATTTTTGGTATTGAGTTTCATCTGCCATTTTAAAATCTACTTCCTCGATCTTTTGAAGTTCTTACACCATTTTCCACAGCCTACCTTCATCTGCACTACCATGAGAAGCTTAGTATTGTCAGGAAACTTATTTCATTTTTCTCATCTGTTTTTATCTTCTTTTTTAATTGAATAAAGAGGTTAAACAAATGGGACCCCAGAGAACTGTAGTGATGATTTCTTTTAATGTGAAAACTGAGAATTTACTCTTTTTCTTCCTACTTTTAAGCAACTATTTATTCATACAAATCCTCCTCTTTTTGCTGCTCTGAAGTCTTGGGTGGGAAATGAAGTGGGATGTTGGTGAGAGCTTTTGGAAACACATGTAAATTACTTGAACTAGATCCGCTTCTGTGCATGATTGTTTGCTTCTTTCAAGCAGCAAATCCATTATCCAAATGTAATTTTTTTTTTTGTTATGTTTTCCTGTTTTGACTCTTGTTAACCCCAGGTTTAGTTTTTAATAAAAAAGAGTGTGTTGGTTGGCTGCTTTTAAACCATGTTCTTTGGCATTTATTGGTTTCGCTGTCATCCTCATTTGAAAAATTGGCATCTGACCTTGATTTCAATAGGCTGCAGTTCCTTTGTATGTTGAATTCATTCTGGTTTTGTGAATAGACACTCTTTGTTCCAGCAGCAGCACCAGTTTCCTTCTTACTCTTATCTGCAACATGTTTTAAATTTTGAGGGCATCATTTAGCCTTGATTAGATGATCCTGCTGTTTTGTCAAAGTCACATTTATTTTTGAAATTGTGACTAGTAGTACTGTGTAGTTGTGCCAGGGAATTAATTCAGGATATTCTTTTTTGAATCTGATTACAAATATGCTTTATAGTTCACAGTGCAGACTACAAATACCCTTGACATCAGTATGTTTGCAGAGAGCTCAAGAGCTTCTACTGCTAGCAGTAGAAGAATGTTGTTTAAAATACTTTCTTTGAGATATGTGTGCTGCTGGTAGCTAGAATTTTTATGCTGAACTGTTGCATAAGCTTTCAGGAGTTTGTAATACATGGGCTGTGCAACCTACTGGTGAGCAGCAGAACCAGGGAAAAATGTAGGTTTTGCTAAAGTATTTTGGGTGAAGTCACGTTGTTTGGAAATACCTGTCATCTTCTTGATAAAAGACAGACTTTGCAGTGACTTGCAATATTACTGATCTTAATAGTGTCTGTAGAAAACTGTTGGATGTTAAGTTCTTACAGGGTCTTTATCTGTTGTTTTTGTATCCTCACATTCTGAAATTTGCTATTAATCTATGCTCATGGTGTATTGCACCCTTAGTCATTGTAAAAAAAAATAGTTAAAGTTTGTACTCTACTGAAGAGGAGGAACTGAAAAAGCAGAAATAGAAATTAGTGGTGTTATTAGAACCACCATAAAAAGTCTTTGGAAGCTTTGTGTTTTCCAGAAGTCTGTTTCTCAGTATTATATGCTACATGTTTGTGGGAAAATTACTGTATCTGGATCATCCTGGTTAAGGATGTGTACAAAATTATTCATACAAAACCTTTGCAGATCATACATTTTATAGTGCTAGAAGACTATTTATTATGACTCTGTATATGCATAAATTTCCTTTTGTAGGAGAAAATAAGAAAACCATTAGAAGTCCTATAAAAGGAAATCTTCAATAGTATTTAGCCAAAGAGATTTTTATATAACATCAGCATTAATTGTAGATAGACAGTTAATGAGGGGGGTGTGTGTATATATATATATACACATAAAAAATTTTTACTATGCAGAAACATTATGTAGAGAGAAAAGACATCTTTTCAGTTCCAAAGCACCCAGTGTGTAGTTCTTTTTGTTTCCATACTGTTTTAAAAATCTTCTAGTTAAAGCAAGCTGTGGGAAGGATGTGTGGGGAGTTCTTCCTCATGCTTTTTGCTCCAATTTGAGAAAGATTCACTCACACCTAATTCATCACAAAAGATAGGTGAGCTTTTGTTTTCTCTTTGTGCTCACAAGTTAGCTCAAAGTTCATGGCTTAGTAGTTGCCCAATTTTTCTTTAATCTATAGATTTTTGCCTTCTCCCACACCTTCTTAGATGAAGTCTTACACTGTTCAAAGTGAAAGATAATGTTGCTTATTTTCCCCAAACTCCTCAAGAAAGTTGGACAGTATTATATGAACCATTTATGTTGGATAAGATTTCAAGCATCATTTATGCCTAAACTCTGCAATATACATTGTTTTTCTTGCAGAAAACTGCTAGATAGGAGGATCTGGTTCTTTTTTTCACCTTAAAAGTAATGTTTCCTCCTGCATTATTGCAACCCATGAAGCAGATAAGTGGGATGGGCAGGTAGCTTGTTTTGGTATTACACCTTTCTTAAATAGTAATGAACTGGATATCAGTATAGAGAGAAAGTGATCTTTTTTAAGTTAAACTTGCAAAATTGCTTAAAATCTGTTCTAAAGATGGAGTTTCTTTGTGTAGAGCCTTCTCAATTTAGTAATTTAGGAAGATCTTCCACTAGTGTAGTAGACAGAGAGTGCTTTTTGAGATCTTTTAGATCTCAGTGTAAATTTGCCAAATGTGGCTAAGTTGTATTTTTCTGCTGTGGTTTATTTGGTTCAGATGAATACTGCTGTCATTAATTTATTGTATTTTATTTAGCTTACTAAACAGACTTATAGGCAGAGGTTTGAATGCCCAATGTAAAAAATAGATGGGAGGTGAACAAAGATTGGAAAAAACAAATTAAGTTTATGAAAAGAATTGGTGCTGATTATGTTTTATGTCTTTTGTTTTTAATTAGAGAACTAAAATTAACAAAATCATGCCACTGATACATCGATTCTCTTGCCAAAAACCATTTCCCCTCAATTTTTTCAACTTTTAGACTCATAATTTCATAAATTGGAAAATATTTAATACAGATTACAGGCAAGATTTCTTTGACTCTGCTATTCAATGACTATTTCTATGAAGTGCTAATTGGACTAATAAGACTATGAAACATGTTCTCTTTAAATCAATCACTTTAGCTTTTAAATCTATTTAAGTGATAGGAAAGCATGGTGGTTTAGATCCACTGTTCTTTCATAATAAAGTTACATTTTAGACACTAAAGAGCATTAGGGCTTATTGTGACTCTTACCCAAGGCAGTGTGTGAGGTTTACCTGAAGGCATTATTAGCTACTCTGGTTTTGAACGCCAAGTGATATTTGTACGTGACATAAAAACTATTCACATGAAGAAAAGCGTTTTTTTTTTTTTTAATATTGGAAAGAACTCAGAGTCACTGCAAGAGTTTGAACAGCATTTATGGCATAAAAGTAAGTTATTTTCAGGGTACAGGAATTTGTGAAAAGATAATTGGTTAGACCAACATTCTCATTAACCTAATTTGCATTAAATGTGTGACTGTGAATTGTAGTTATTACTTTTCCATTTGAAATGTGGGCTTTGTTAACTTACTTAAAGACCTTAGTTAAATTAGAGTTTAAGTCATACCTTTTATAATTCATCAATACAATATCAAACTGAGGATCTGTTATTCCCAGCTTTGTGTGCGTGAGGAATCATAGACCAGTTCTTGATCCCAGTGGATTTTCCTGATAAAGTACGTTTGTTTAGCTGCTTTATACCTGGTCATTCTCAGATACTGGAAGAATTTGACTAATGGTTTCATTTTACTCCTTTATAACAGCAGAGGAAGATATTTCTCTGTGACACAGCACTAGAAAACTGAAGGAGTCTTGGGGATACTGGAAGAAAATACTTATTCCTTTGTTCTAATAGTATGAAAACTGTGAGGATGACTGGTTTTTTTTTTTCCAGTAAAAATTCTTTGCATATGTAACTAAATTGAGCCTTTAAAATATGAGATGTTAAAACTAATTAATTTGCACATTTTTGTATCCATTTTAAAATTATGAGATTGAAGAATGAATTTGTTTTTCTTTAATTTTCAGCATTAGTTATTACTTATTAGCAGTATTTTAGAAGATTTTGAAGCTGAGGGCATTATTTACTGTTGTGCTATGTGCAATGAAAAGGAAGGCACATTTGTCAGCAGGGAGTCACCTGAGGTGCTCAAGTGAAGTATTTGCATCTGCAGAGAGGTATATAAAGACAGGGTCTTATTTTTCCATTCTGCTGAGCATACCTTGTCATTATGCAACCTGGTGCTTGTGAATTATATGAACCAAGCATTTATAAAATGAGGCTTCTTAGATTGTAGTGTTTGGCACCGGTTGTTTTCAAAATAGTGATTTCTGGAGGCACAGAATGAAAACCAAAGCCTAGCTGATCAGCTACGGTTGTATGTCAGCCCAAGCCTCCCAACAGTAAGAGGAAGTTTCTCCTGTCCTGGAGGAATGTGGTAGGAGATTGGAAGTTCCTATAACTAACTTTGTATATGTAGCTTAATTGACACTGTGTAAGGTTTCTTTTCATTCAGTCCCTTATGTGTATAAGTTGGATTTTGGGGTTCAGTGACTTTTTTGATGACAGTGCTGGAGTAGGGACTAGTTCAAGGAAGTGAAAGTCTAGAGGATTTAGCTACTAGACAAGAAGTCTTTACTTGGCCTGTACAAACTGTTTTTTAAGACATTTATAATCCATTTTAAGAGAGATTTGCATGTTGATAAGAGGAGGTCTATCTGCAGTGCATTCAAAGCTGCACATAAAAAATACACTCTGTGAATACTGTTCATATTCCTAGTATGTTGTCCAAATTGGACTTCTCAGTGAAAATCTTCCTTTTGATATAGCACCTAGCACCTCATTCAGTTTTGAGTTTGTTGTGCCTTTTTCAGTACTGTCTGCAAATAAGAGATGAAAAGATCTTTCTGTAGTACTTTGGCTTAAGGAATTTTCATATTGTGAATGCAAGCAGAATTAAAATTAAATGCAAATTTGTTGAAGACGTGAAATTTTATTGATTGAGTTTACTTCTACAGGGTTAGGAACTTTGGAGAGTGATTGTTATTTTTAAAAAAAAAAAAACAATTTATTTATTTTCTGCAGGTGATTCCTTTACACAGTTCCAATTTGCTGATGAGAAAGAATGGGATAGAGAAAGCATATGCCATAAGCAGGTAATGGAATTGTCATTCAGATGAGATTTTATGTATAATTGCCTGGCACTGAACACCCAGGCAGCTGGGCTTTCAGCAACAAAAGGTTTACTACAACAATAGCACTCTTTATTCTCTATATTCTTATTAATTTGTCTCTGATGCTGGAGGATCCTGGGTCATGTCCTTTATTTTCCTTTTTCTTCTGAAGACTTGTCAAAGCAGCAGGTTAGGTTTTTAAGTAATGTTAGAAGAAAAGAACAAACAAATCCATCCTGTGAAGGGAAAATAAGGGACTGTTGCTTTGCTTTACTTACCAATTCAACCTTCCTTTATCAGCTGTATTCAAGAGAAAATAGTTTAGTGAAATTACTACAGCAAAATCTATTGGAGTATATTCATATATTTGACTATGAAGCTTGTTCTGGTTCTTTCAAATTAACAGTTCATATGCTCTGGCTGAACTTTGCCCCACAAATAACTATAAGACCAACTAGCTTAGATATTATTTGTATGTGGATTCTTTATACTGGAATAAAAAGGGGGCAAAGCAACAGGAGCCTGCTGTGTTCTACATCAGGCTACTAGAAAGTGTTTAATCTCTGCAGCTCTTGAAAATCATCCAAATTATTGCAAGATAAATGCTTTTCTCTTCCAGACATTTCTTAAAATTGCTGTGAAACTCTTTGGGTGTTTCTTGAAACATATATTTGTATTCAAATTTCTGAAGTTTGCTACTTATTTCCAGAAATATTGACAATAATTATTCCCTGGGAAGTGAAATTTAAAGGTACATTTATGTTGCAACATCAAATTAAAATGAGGAAATAAATCCAAGTGAGACATTTGTTTAAGCTGTCACATGTTTGTTCAGTGGGATGCAGTCTTTCAATGGCTGTGTATTTTTTTTCTTATCAGTTCCACTCCTTGTGTGCAGGATGTCCGTGTCCAGAATATTACTTTCTTCATAATTTCCTCATAGGCTTGTCATTATAGCATTTGATTTGAAGACCTTAATTAGTTTCTGAATAGCTAAAGCCATGGTAAACAGAGTGAAGTTGCACGTTGCCAGTGCATTTCACAGATATTCTTCTGGCTGCCAGAAGAATGAGACTTCACAGTTCTGGAGCTGGCCCCACACTCTCCCTCATTGTGAGGGTTGCTGTGGTGGGCACATTCTTCTGCCTCTGTCCCTACCAGACTGTAGTCACTCATCCTGTCCTATCTAAATCCATTGTTTCAAACTCTTTACTGTCTTTTGCTGTTCTTGTGCCAGTTTCAAATAGTTTACTGCACTAGTCAGCATTACCCTTCCATTGATTTCTTATTTTAGCCCAGAATCCTGGCCTGTGTAGTTTCACAGCAGTACCCGATTTTCCACATAATCTCTGGTCTTCAGCCTGTTATCTTCTTTGTTCCTGGCCCATCTTTCTTTTCCATAAAAGCTGGATACAGGTCTAATTTTCATCCTAGATCCACTTTGCCAAATTCTCTGCCGTTGCCTCTTAGCTCACCTGTTTCCAGTTCTTTGCCTATACGTTATGTACAAGTTTAGGGAATCATAAATGGAAGTGATTATGATGGAACAAAATAAAGCAAAAAAGGCATAAAAATAGATGCAGAATGACTGGGTATTTCCCATTTCCTGTTCCTTGAAGAAAGCAATGGCAAAGCATTTGTTTGAAATGTGGAATGGAAATGTAACAGTGGCATCAACAAAAACAAATTTTCAGTTTATTAAGAATATTATCAGTCATTGTTACAAAAAGTAGATCTGGATTTACTTTGTTGCATATTGATAAAAATGCAATAAAAATGTTTCAGAACAGAGTCTGCAATTTAAAAATCAAACAGTTAACAGTCATTTGGATTTTTCAGTGGCAGGTGGCAATTCCAGCAACAAACTATGCCTCTATTTTGAACAAATAACTACCTGCACCAGGTAAACTATAAACCAGTGTTTATAGTTTATTAAATCTTTGATCCCTTTGTTTCTTTTTTACTCAAACACCACTTTTATTGAAATCTGTACTTGGATAGTTAATTTCTTCTGTTATTTCTCCAGATTGTGTGTGCAACTATAGTTTGTTGCTTTTGTAAGCATCAAACCAGCATTTTAAAAGGTGGGGAAGTACAAAAAGTGCCATGTTGTTTAGGCACTAAAAACAGGAGAACTACACACAAGCTACATAGTTTGACTGCTTGGAAAACAGCAGCTCATTAAAGAATGGCGATTCCCACTGCATAGAAAGGTTCACAGATTAAAAAGTTATTTGGAAAAGCCTTTTATGACATTGTCAACTTGCAGAACTGTTGCCTGCTTTGGCTTTTCAGGGCGTTGCCTAAGGAAGATTTCATTTATATCTTCTTTTTAACCTTTAAGTGATTGTTTCCACTGTAGGTGTTTATGTGGTAGTTTGGCCAAACTGCTTTGTACGTGTGTAGTTTAAAACTATGAATCCCAGTATTTCATTAGATTGTTCATATTCCTTGAATGGTGGGAACGGGGAGATGTAATAGATTAAAGTCATTATTAGTTCATATTTTTTAATATAAGCATGCTGTGTGTTGAATTGTATTTCAGTTATCTGCATTTTCTGTTGACTGCCAGTCTTTGGTCCAGGCACTTCAGGAGCTGCCTCTACATCTAAGGCTGAATATAGCTGCTGAACTTGTGCAGGTAATGCTGTGAATTTTCACAAGAAAAAGCAAATATTTTAAGTGAAACAATCTATGCAAGAATAATTACTTTAAACTTGGTCTTCAAACATAAGTAGGATGTGTTTTATAAGTAAATACTTTTCTTGAGCCTGGCATGTCAAATGGCATGTAATGCAGAATTGTCTCTATCAGCACTTTTTATGCTTTGTTGACTTTAAACAAAGTGCTTTGATGTGCAGCACATTAGATCTGAAGCCAGGAATCGGAGTATTTGACGTGGAATGATTGCACTGGTTTTGTGTTTCCTTCAGTTAGCTGCTGTTAGAAGCTTGCACCAAAATTTTGAAAATGCTTTCACATTTTTTCCTCTTAATTATTTTGTGATATACTCCGTCTACATATTAACAAGAACAAATATGTTTATTCCATGAATCAAACTTACATCTGTGTTAGAACAGGTAAAACTGTCAATCAAGCAAGTGAAGAAAATGTCATTTATGCTCTGGTGGAAGAAAACCAAAACATCTCACAACAGAATATTGGGAAAAAATGTTTCTTCAAGCTGTGAAAAATAAAATATTTATGTAAGGGCAAAAGAATCAACAAGATGTAAATAGAAAACAACAATTCTTAAAAAAGAAAAAAAAAATAATCCAGCTGCTCCAGCAAGGGGAAAAAAAAACGTGACCCCCTGCAGAAAAAAAATTTACTTCTGTTTGGAGCTTCATGAAGTGCTTCTGTGTCTGACACAACTATGCTTTTCTAAGGGAAGCTGCAGATAATATTGCTTCCAAACACAATTTTCTTCTTAGGAATTCTAGTCATGATCTTTAACTTTAATCAGTTATAAAGTGTGTGTTAAAACATTTAATCTTTGCCGTGTCATTCTCAGTGGTGATGTGGTTATCACATATGCTGCAGTGCTCTTAGTGCCAGGACATCCTGAGAAAAGCAGAATCTGTGTTCCACGGTTAAATAATGAATTGCCAGTTCTCCTTTCACTGTTTGGTAATGTTTTATAATGTAGTTTCAGAAATACACAGCAATATACTGTAGCTTATCCAAATGATTTTCAGCAACCCATAGTATGGTTTGCTTTCAAGGCTGGAACTTTGGAGGGATGGCCTAACATGGGGTAATGTTTTCTAGCCAAATTCTGACTTCGGTCATTCCAAAATTCAGAGTATTGATGGGATTTCATTACAGAAGAATTTATTAAAAAGTAACTCTCCAGGAAGTATTTATGAAACAATGGAACTTGCTGATTTAGCATAAAACCTCATGTTCCATAGTAAGGGATAGAAGGAGTTTGTATTTTGTGGTTGCTTCTGTAAAATTATCATCAAGATAACTGTAGTTTACTTTTACTTCTGAATCCAGTTCTGCTGAACTTCACTGGGCCACCTTAAGTGATTAAATGTAGGAAGCATGAATTACAATCCAAATTAGAATAGTGAAAATGGAGATGATAATTAGACTGAAGTCCTTTCTTGTACTCAGGAGTCAACACCTGCAGAGCTCCCACAGATGAAATCTAAGATGACTGAAGACAGCAAGAGAAGAGGGCTTCTATTCCAACAGTCTCTGGCTCAAAGCAAAACAGGGTTGGCCTGCCTTACCACTGAGGGTTCTGTTGCTCCATCAGGCCTTGGAAGCAAAAATGGTCCTAGGGCAGGTGCAGCGGAACCATTTCAGAGAGCCCATCCACTATCAACGCAAGAGACTGACCATTTGGAGGAAGAACTCGATCTTCTCCTAAATCTAGATGCTCCCATTGATACAGAAAATAGACCTGACTCAGTGGCATTATCCTCCAACACATCAACTGAAAAAGATTTAAAAATGGCGTGTGAGGAAACTGGTAAGATTTCTCCCCAGCATGCCCTTATTTACTTTCCATTGCTCTCTATTTTAATGATGTTTTTGAACTCTTCATAGCTACTCACCAGTAGGCCTGTCATCATCTCTGTCACACTGCATTTCATTCATATGGGGGCTATGTTCTGACCCATTTGTTCCTTTTCAGTTTTAGCTCCCCACAGAACCAGTCAGGTCATTTTAAGCATTAAGAGATATTCCCCTGCTGAATAGCATCGGTCTTATGATTCAGCAAAATTTTAAATTAAAAAAAATTAATGTACCGCTAGAGAATTTCAGTGAGAGGAAGATAAAGTTTTTATTTAACGTTATCAGCCCTTAGTTCCTTGTGCTAATAGCATACAGCAGAATTGACAGCTCTTTCTGATGGTGTGTTATAAATGCTACTTTCAAACTTTAGTAGATTTTGTAAAATCAACTTTAGTATGGAAGCAAAACATAGACAAAAATTTTCATATTTTGGAAAAGTCAGCAAACCCTTCCTTTTGTGTGCATTCCTAGAAGTTATACTACTGGTTGTTAGCTTTGATGGAGATAGTTTGTCACTCCTGCCCAGTCCACAATCCTGTGAAAGAATATTTAGCATCTGACTTTGCGTAGGATTTTCTTGGGTGCAAGTTGCCACCATAAGCAATACATCAGCCTTGTTATTGGAGACAGTCCTGAAGTGCTCCGTCGTGTCGGTGATCCGGCATCCAGTGAAAATCCCTTCAGAAGGCAGTGCCAGCAGACTGGAATTATCCCATGCTGTAGCAACCACACAGGGCAATCTGCTGTTGGGGCCTCCTGCTCCTCTCCTGTGCTAAACTCTACAGCAGACAGGATTGTGAACAGCCACAGCAGGGAGGTCACTTACAGTCTGTCTTCTGCAGGCCCTGACCCCCGTGAATCAGATGGAAGCCACATTGCTCTGGGTGAGTTTATTACGCTGCCTCGTTTTGTTTTTTTTTTTTTTTTTTCTAATAGCTACTACTATATTTGGAATATGACTTGCTGTGCTTCAGGAAAGAGAGATTGTGTTTAAATAGATTCAGTTGTGTGTTAAAAAGAAAACTGGTCTGGTATGGAATTGTTTCCAGGTTTTCAAGTCTGTTCTTCACTTTTCTATACCTCTTAAACCTAGATATGCCTGAAGAGAAGAGTACAGCATCAGAGCAGCAGCCAAGTACATCTAAAACTGTTACTGAGGAAGAGCTTGAAGACTGGCTGGACAGCATGATTTCCTGAAGCTCAAGTTTTCTGTGCGGATTATTGAATATAGCAAAATTTAACTAGAAAGTGGAATCTTTCACTTTGTTCAGTATGCCAAAAGCTTGGTTTTGTTTATTGGCACCTAAAGTTCTGTGCAACCAAAACTCTCTTAGATGTGATTGAAAATTGTCTAAGACTAATATTCTTAAAGGTCTAAAGTTTGTGATGAAATAAATTAAGATTTTTCTGTGCTAAAGACGCAGGCTACAACACACCAAGAGAACAGTTGTTTCAGTTTGTATTTGCTCTATGTAGTCCTTAAAATAAAGCTATGAATGAACAATGAATACCTGTGGTTTTAGTCACTGTCCTCATGCCACATGCACATATTGTGGAAGAAGGAGAAAGAAAACAGACAGTGTTATATTTGGTTTATGATACTTTATTGCAGTGGGCACTTTTTATTAGAGGAAAGAAAAATATGCATAATCCTAATAGCTTCTACTTGCAGGTGACCATAGAGCAGTGTTTTATTTTGGCCTAAGGTTTAAATTGTTTTCATTTTGATACAGTGTATGTCTTTTAACAGCAGCAGCTAATAAGCTGTTATTGAAGGTAGTATATAAACAAACTTCAAGTGCAATTTCATACAGAAAGACAGAAAAGCAAATACAGTTGATGGATCTGTTCACCTAGAACACTAACATAAAAAGTTTGCATAGCTATGTCTACAGAGGTTTTAAGGCACTTAATGTTTCAAGGTTGACGTGTTTGAAAATGTTTTCTTTTTGACTGCTTAAAGCTTTTTAAGCTGTATCTTAATACATTCACTAGCAAATACTGGGGGGAAAAACTAGGCAGCAGTTAGTTAACGTTTTTTTTTCTGAGGCATGGACTCAGAAAATGGTTCAGTGGTTCAAGTTCTTAAATGTCAAATGTTGTGCAATTAAGACACCTTTTAGCCCTTTCAACTGTACTGCCAAACACTAGGTTTAATGCTGTGGTTAAAAAGTTGCTATCATTTCAGGCCATGGCTGAACTGGAAGGATTAAATTAATCTGGCATAGTGTTCTTTTTTCTAAATAAAAAATTCCAACAAAAGACCTGTTTCATATGTGGTAGTTACAAAAAGCCTATGAAATAGTAGTGTCAGATTTTAGGTATGTCTTGAAGTTTAACGTATTTAAAGCAAATATAAGCTGTGTAATTACTCCATGAAAAGAAAAGAAGGTTTCTTGTATAGTGGATCTCAACAGTTCATAATTTCTTTCGTGATGTTAGCCAAGTTGATCCTCATATTGTTTCCGGAAGCAGTCCCCTGCTGGGAAGAAGTCCCAACATCTTTCTTGGTACATCTTCCACACAAATGACTCCTGTAAATGATAAAAAGTATTTATTTTAACCTCTCAGTTAGTGCTCCAGATAAACTCAGTGATAACCAGGTACTGTGCCTATTCCTGTGGAGCAGGAAACTCAAAGACACGGAAACTCAAAGCTCATAAGAGTGTTTGTGAAAGTCTGGTTCTGCACTTCCCTTGATACAGCACTACTGAAAGTTAAGCCCTCTTAGAAATACTGTGGGCATTAATCAGTCTAGTTACATCAGAGCAAACCTGTACACAACCTGCATCTACAAGATGTGGTTTATTTTTCTTGGAAAAGGTACTTTTGTAGTGTTTGCATAACTGCTTCCTATTTGAGATAAGGTATAATTAAATCCTGTTTATTTCCTACATTAGTTCCACAGGGTGGTACACAGCTACAAGGCTGGAGAAGATAAAAAGGTGGAAAGATAATCTTACTTTTTTTTTTAATTTTTATTTTCTACTCACCTGGCCAGTATGCTCAGTTTCATCCTTGTTAATGAGATACATTAAAAAGAACCTGAAACAAGCAGATGAAGCAGGTATTAATGCAGAAAATGTAACATCTCTGCCTAACCTCGCCTAGACTGTGGCATGTGAGGGAGATTATGCCAACCAGCAAAGTAATGGTCCTGCGAGGCTTCTGAAGTGCTGCTGTTAAGGGAGAAAATTCTATCCTCCAGCACTTCTCCTGTGCAAGAGCCAACAGATGTACAATCTGTACAAGTAGAAAGATGTGGTTTAGCTTTTTCTTCATTTCACTGCTAGGAGCAATACCTGAAGTAGACATGTGCCAGCTCCTACTCACAGAGGTTCCAGTGTCTCACCTTGGAAGAAGTTACTATGGCTACTATGCAAGAAGTTAGAAGCGTGGCAAGTATTCTGCTGCACCAAGATTTCCAGGTACTCTTGCCACACAGCTCATATGCTGAGTCTGTCCATCACAGGTTCCTCTGGTGACTCAAACGTAGAGAGCCTGAACTACTGAGGAAGGCTGTAGGGTATTAACAATGGTCCAGTGGTGTGTTTGCATGGCTCTTGGTTAGCCACTTTGGATGCAGTGTGCTTTCATGTAAAGAAAGGAATAGATCCCGATTTTCTACCATTTGTCTAATTAAGGGGCATCTTGGTTAGATAGTTCATCATACATTCTAATATTAAGGAAATGGCCAGTTTTAATTTACTGCCAATTAAGTGATTCAGTATAGCAAGAAGAGCTCTGAGGTTGTAGACTGGTAGAAACTGGGTGTTAATGGCAATCTGCCTCACAGAGGTAACGTGCACTGACTCTGCAGTGTCAGCTGCTGTGTGGGGGGCGACGCAGCCTCCGTGCCAGGAGAGACTGGGGAAAAGTTCAGCTGCAGTATTCCAAAGCCACACTTCTGTAAGATACCACCAGTCCAGTCCCTGTGGCTCTGCTGGCACAACACTCATGTAACTGTCATTGTCATTCGAGTAATTAAAGCCACTATATTAACTTTTTAAATGTCCTTTTTGACCTGCTCTGTATTTACTAATGAAATTGGAAGATCACTCTCTTGGGAGTCTGGGCGATAGTATGAACACACTCAGCTCCTGATTTCTTCCAGGCTTTGGAAAGCTGCACTATCATGAAAGGATCAGACATATAGATGATTTTTTGTAGCTTAACTTTCACAAAACTTCCAGAAATGCTATTTTTGTGTGTGTGTGGTTGGGTTTTTTTTTTAGCTTGTTCATTTTGATGTTTTGGTTTGGGATTTCTTTTTTCTCAAATTAATGCTAATTTTCAGTGGTGTCATCAACATTACCAAGCTTCCAGAAGTCACAATCACAGCTTCCAAACTAAAGCAACTTACTACGCTGTTGTCCCCTATAATTACACATATCTGGGTTTTTTTCCAGAGGAATAAGGAGCTGGTGTGTCTTCACGGCTCACTCCACCAAGGGAGCTCATGGGTAAGGTGAGCACTTTAAAGATAACCAGCAGTGTGGAGCAGAGGAGGGGATGCCAGAAAGTAGTGCAGATATTCTTCAGTTCCACAGAGTTCTGCTTTAGGATTGTCAGGTCTCTTTATTGTAATTCCAATTATAATTGTAAAATATACTTACAGATAGTTTGCCAGGTTGTGTTCTTGCAGAGTGTGTGTTTCAAAGCCATGTGGGGTTGTGTCAAAATAATCATTGCCGATTCCACAAATAAAACATTTGGTCTGGAAACACAAGTTGTGGTTGCAAATGAATTTTAACTCAAAGACACTGTTTTAAATGATAATAGTCTAGATTATTAGACTATTATCTAATAAGAGAAATGAAATATGTAGTGTGCTTATACCTCCATATCTTCTCTCACTTGTTCTTGCTGGTCTCTTAATTCACCAAAAGCATCAATAATCAGACCTGTTTCAAATGGAAAGGTAGCAACACTTCAGTCCTTAGCAGTGTTCACATTTTGAGTAATGTCTGTCAGACACCCCTGCACTATCTTTGGTGTTTGGCATACTTACTTGCCTCCAGGGTGAACAGTTTGTTACACTCTATCAGTTTCCAGCCATCTAAACATGTTTACACCACACTCCTAAGCAGTAAGGATTTCTCTTAGAAGAACAATCTTGAGAGCGGCAAAACTTTTCTGTATGTATCTTTTGGTCAGTTTAAGCTTCCAGAATCTCATCTCTTTTGTTCCCACGAAAGGATTTAATTTTTGGTCTCCTTCTTGTGGAATTCCTGTATTCCAACTTTTGTTCAGCAAAGATGAGACTGCTCCCACAGGCCCCTGAGCATGTTTGTGATGTTGTCTCATATTGGAAACATTATTCCTTCGCTTCCAACGTATTAAGAACAGAGTTGGATCGTCCTAGGGACTGTGACATTTGTAACTTTTTCTCAGTACTAATGTATTGTTTCTTTCTTTACCAACAGATTGTCAAAAAAAGGTGTTTTTTCCTAACAGCCTTAGGTCACTTTATACAATGAGTGCTGAATACTGACAGTCGTTAAAGAGAGGCTGTTCTCTGTTAGCCACAACTGCAGACCAATCAAAATGGCAAATCATCCTCTAAAGAAAGGAGGCAATGGTTATGTGGCAATGGGGACTTTCTCCATGTCATTTCCCTTCCCGAGGGGAAAGTCTCCTTTCCCCAGCCAGCTGTGGTGGTTCCAAACTAAAGGTGTGAATAGTCTGTACAACAACGTTCTCCACGTTTAAAAGGTTGTTACAGGAAAAGCAGTGATCCTGCACAAGCTGTGTCAGTGCTGGTTGGTTGTCAAAGTATTCATGAACACTGTAATCCAAGCAAGTTATCTTTCTTGTGCTCTATCTTTCCGTAGTACTTGGGACAATGCTTTATTTATAAATTAAGTATAAAATCATTACTGTCAGAATTAGTGATTTTATCAGCCCAGAAGAAAGTCCTTATAGCAATACTGCTAAGTTTAACCTCGAACACAACTATGGTTTAAATGCGTTGTAGGACTTAAGTAAACTAATTCCAACAGTTTTTACTAAGGTAAGTGACAGTACCTTGAATAATGGCCAGCAGGATAACAATGACAAAGAAGAAAAACGTGATGTCAAAGACAATTCGGTACATTTCATAAGGGTCTCCAGCAGGATCCTCAATTTCATCTCCAATGCCACCACCAGCTCTTACACCCACATACATGTGGAACAGGTAACACTGAAAAAGAAACAGGGAAAATTCCAGCTGTATTTACAATGAATGATTCTGTTTTGGGTTTTTCTTTTTAAAAAATTATTCTGCTCTGCCAGTTCTCCTCACAAATTATAGTAACAGAGAACATGTGGTATCATTCTCCCTGTATCACACACACCCCACCAAAAATCTGTGACTGGCTTAACTAATGTGATTACATCTACAGGTATACTTACTGAGGGGGAACTGTCATCAGCTGTCGTCCTCTCCTCACTCCCTAAGTCTTACTTAGAGACTAAGACCACATGGGCAGCATTATTCTTGTGTTTGTTACTACAACATTCAATTATGTCCTACCCATTATATTAATTCTTAATGTTCTAGCTTGCTCTGAGCAAGCAGAGGACATCTTAAAATCTTGTAATGGAGCTTAGCAATGTTGGCAAATATTTCCAGAAAATAAATATTGACATATTCACAACAGGTAGATCTACCTGTGTTCAGGCGATTTCTGGATAATTTAATTTTGCAGTACTAAATGTCTGGGTTAGTATATTGTAAATTATTTATGATCTGGGAAATACAGCATGTGTTCATTTTAATGTGGAAGAAATCACTTTACAAAAATGCTGCTGTTTGCCATATTTTTTGAACATACAAATATTCATGGAAAAATATTTTAAAATCTGGACATTTAAGCTATGTTGGATTGGTTTCTTCTGCTGGAAGCCATATACTACTAATGCTCCTCCTCCATCAGTCTGCTACAGAACCTTGTAAACCCCCTTTAGCCACACAACTTGGGTTAAAAACAACGGAAATCTCCAAGGCCAGCCAGTGTTCTGAAATCACATTAGACTGCAATAATGGTGTTAAATAATCAGCATAAAACCTGGCAAATCTGGTCTTTCCCAAGCAAACACTAAACAGAACTATACATCCATTTTTGTAATACAACTTCACTTTGATGTAAGATGCTGGCAGTAGTTTAATCATGCTTAAAAATGTAACTTGGAATTGATTTAGCTCACTTGGTAGAGTGGTTCCAAGTGTAATGTAGTTTCATTATTCCAGTATGCCTGCATGTATTTTCCGAGCAGACTGTTGTATCCAGTTTGCAGAGGGACCAGTTAAATAATACTGCTTGGGCAATTTTGATCATTTCTATCATTTGCACATCTGACTTGCATTGAGTGCTTGAAAGAAAGTTCAAGGATGGGGGAAGACAATTTGTGAAGTTTATGACACACTTCTGTTCTGTGGTATTTTATTCATTCTGGCATATAATAAGGGGCAGAGAGTGACTGTTTCATGGGATAAATGAGCTGGCCACAAACTCAGAATAGCACATTTTTAGTACTTGGATTTAGGCTGTTTTCTGTATACAGTGAGAAGATAAACTCCTCATCATACCATAGTATGTATCATTAGAGTATCTTTAACTGACATAAATAAAATTATATGGCAACAGGTGAAAATCAGAAGGGAAATTAGTAGCATTAGATTACCACCTGTAATAAGTTTTAATTTCTCCCTTCTGTACTCACCCTAGATTTCCTCATAAATAAGTAATTAATGGTAAGCAGTTTGGAGCAGGCTTTTATAACTAGTGCTTATCACATTGTATACTTTATATAACCTAAGCAAGGAGGTGCCTGCACACTTGCAAATACTAGAACAACTTTGGTTTATTTGTGCTGTGACAATATAGCTGCTTTTTGCAGGGTTGAGCAATTTGTAATGAAATTACTTCCCTATATTTGAAGGGTTTGCTATCTTCAATAAAAGAGTTGCAGCAAATCGTACACCACAGATTTAGGAGAAAAATCCAGAATATCTTCCTATACTGGTGAGTGTCATCTATCTACTGTTGATTTTAGACCATAGGAGAATACAAAGGGAAATTAAAGACCATTCAATATTTTCAAAATTACATTTAGCAAGAAGAGACCCACAGATCTAACAACAAACACATCCCTCCTTACTTATCATCCTAGCTTAAGTATCCATTTGAAAATTCAGGATGAAATTTGAAGCATGCTAGTGACATTTTAGTTACCGTCATCATATCATCACACTTCATGTCTGGTTCATCTTCGTCTTCACTTTTGTTGTAGAATTTGCGGAAGAAGTTGAAGGCCACCACGGTGTAGAGGTACACCACGACAGCCAGGAGTCCTACCGTCAGCACAAGCTGTGTGTGGAGACACGACATGAAAGGAGGTTTCAGTTCCATGCTGCCAGCAGAGACGTGCTGGTTGCATAGAGATAGGTTTAGCAGAATTGGAATTGGCAGATGCAGCTCTGGGAGGAGTTACTGAAGGTTACATATTTTTAAAAGTGCTCTTTTAAAAGAAATGTAAGAGTATTGAGCAACGAGCTGATTGTCAGTTTATTGCTTTCTGCAGATCTGTAAGTATGCTCCCACCACGAACATTTCAACTGAAAAATCTGCAGCTGTCTTTCAGTATTTGTATCTCCTAACAAGGAAAGGAACAGGCTTAAAAAAACTACTCTTCACTTGTTCAGAATGTGTACTAAAAGCTGTGGTCTTGGGTTGGAAAATTCTGCAAATTACGCTCAGTTTTGCATACTACATTTAGAAAGCATCATAAAGAAAATATATTAATAATTACATTAAAAGTAGTATGACTTTGGTCATCCTAGAGGAAAATGAAGGGGATGAACCCAGAGATTTCATTTGTTTGAGCAATGATACTGAAAACATTCTCTTATATACTATTTTAGAAATTTCCTTTGCTGATAAGAGACGAAAATTCCATTAGTCAATTTTCTGCTGAAAGAAGGGTTAAGCAAACACAAAGGCTATATCAGAGTTAAGCAAAGGGGATATTCTAATGCCTCTTCCAAAACATTACATCTTTTAAAATGTTCTGACAACTTACTACGTTTGAGAAGGAATGGAATGTGTATGTTTGAAATTAACTTTTGGGGAAGTTCTGTTAGATTTCTTAAACATAAGTTAAAAAGCATGTTAGTGAAAAGGCTGTTTTTGTTGGCATGCTTGGGAGGAACACAGAGCCGTTAGAGATCAGAGAATGATGCCCTGTGTAAGTTTCAACAATTAGTTTTGGAAGTAGATGTTGTTAATCTGAGTTTTGCAAGACAAAGTGATGTAGAAATGCATGCGAGAGTACAGAACGCTTGCACTTCTGAGCACACTCTCAGTAGTTAAGTATTAAAATCTCAGTGCCCAGTTCATCATTACTGCTGTGGCTAAGGAGAGATTGTGAATTCTTAACAGCTGTCACCAATCAGTTCATCACTGAGCATAGAGAAGGAGCTGGTTAGGTCAAATTTCATATTGTATTTTTCTAAAATGATGCATTTTTATATTTTGTACAAAACTTCAGCTATGGGCACTCTGAGGGTATAGATTACTATAATTTCATAGGATTTAACAAGTATTAAGTGTGCTGCATAAGACACAGTGAGGTCTGTTTAATCCAGTCATGATCAAAATGAATTGCATTCCCATATTTCCTAGGTACCATAAGGTTTTTTCCAAGACTGTTACAAAACACATTCGTTTTCAAACCTTTGCATGTAGCACTAACCTGTTTGCCATTGTGAGTGACTGAAGACAGAATGGTTCGCAGCGTCTTGAAACCCATGGCAATATCCAGCAGATGAGCAGCGAAGAAGAAGTTGTTGTAGTGCCCAAGGATAGACATAGTTGTGTACCAAGCCAGGTATAAAAATGACTGCAGAGAAAGTGCAAAGCGGCAGAATGTTGGCAGGTGCTAATGTGCATACTGGATCTAGGCTGTAGCTTCCTTTCGGTCACCCAAGGGACAAAGTGATACTGTCCTGGTCTGATCTGAGTCACAGGTCTGAACGTTACACCTCTCTTTTACATGTTCAAAAAGACTGTCTTGCTGCCTATCTCTTATCTCCACTGTTCATTTCGGGAGTGTTTATTGCTTAGCTTTGCTAATGAGACCTCTATCTTTACATATTTGAATGCAGTCTTCAGCATCTATGTTATCACCATCAAAACCCCCTACCTTAAAACTGTTTTGGCTGGGGAGGTTGTTGCTTTAAATTTTAATACTGATTCTGGAGGACAGAAAATGCCCAGTATTACTCTTCAGACACTTCACATCTCAGACCACATCAGCTAGGACACCGGGAAAACCTACACTACATAATTCAGCTTATTCTTTCAACAAGCAGTGAACCTGAAGTCACTTTGCTCTGAAAGTTCACTGAAGAACAATGGTTCAGTGTGCTTTTAGTGCACAATGAATTTATACAACTTCACTCTCTTCACCTTGGCCTTCTTGCTTGTTTGGGAATGCTCAAGAGGATGCAAAAAGAAAGATTCACAAAAAAAGAAAAGGATTTTTAATACATGTGTGGTCCTTTCAAAGGAGAAGGTAAGAAAGAATTAGCCAACCATGTCAAACAGATGATTCAAGACTATAAAAGGATAACTTCCTGTGGACTGGGATTGATTTTAGAAAAGAGACCTTTCTACAAAATTAAATTAAGGCACCTTTAACTTCCAATGTGCCGGCACTTTATTAATGGTGAGGAGGTGCATATTGCCCTTTATAATCCAAAAGAAAATTCTAACATAAAGTAAAGCAATTTGTTACAACACAAGACAGAAAAACTTTAAAATGGCTCTCTATTGCACTATTATTTGTGTATGTTTGTTTAAAATAAAAGCAGATGGTGGAAGGCATACAATCATGTTTAGAGTAAATTGAAGCATATTTTTCTAGGCTGACATACTCACATTATCAGTGAAAACAACTCCAAGCTTCCAAATGTGGTATTTTGTATCAATGGAGCTTAACCTAGAAAATACAAAGTATTTTAACTGCATTAATGTAAAAATTAAGTATTGAATTCTGTAAATATAAACAACAAACTAGGTTTGGCACTTTACATTTGTTTGCTGAAGGTAGAGATATACATTAGCTGTTTATTTCTAAACCACTAAAACTAGTGGAACAATTTTAATGGGAGTGATACTGCCAGAGTTCCAGATATAATGAAAATTAAAATGTGTATTAAAAGTAATGAGATGTGGAACACAAATTGTTTGATTTCAAGAGTTAACTGTTCTGTCTAGTGTAAAATGTTGCCAGAACTACTGAGAGAAAAGGTAATGCCTTCTGCAATGTTTTAAATATTTTATTAGCAATTAGATGACATGTGAACAAAAACCCTTCTTCTTGTCTGCCTTAGGTATCAAGCAACCCAAACTCTTGTGGCAGGCTAAATCATTTGGGACTTGGATAATTTCAAAGTCTCATCTTCACTTGTGGGTTAAGTCAGGAAAACAGACACCTGGCATCTAGATGTTTATTATGAATACTTTTTCCATCCTATGGTTTGTAAACTAACTGTTCTAACACTTAAAGAACTTTTAAATGCAGCATTGATTATTGTTTAAAATAAGAGTGCCCAACTGTATCAGTTGGCATCAACTCCTTGATTTTTTCCTTACTTCTGTAACACAAATATAAGTATGTTGTAGACCAAACAAAAAGATTTTTTGTTTTACTTCCACACTAGGAAGGCTTCTCCATTTGAATTTTCCATGCCATGAAAAATAATTACATCACTACAGCTTCAGTACAAAGTCTGGTTTTCTCTTTGATGGTGAAGTTATGCCAACGTGTGATTTGTTTGTGAAGTTCAGCAGCTGTACCATGACACAAGAGATGCCTCTTCTGGTTCACTCTCTTCCACTGGACTAAAATCAAGGGCACTTTTGTCCAAACCCAAAAGCTCTGCTATGCGCTCTGCTCCATATAAGTCTCCATACTTGTTAATAACCTAAACATAGAAGAGAAGTTTTTGCTCAGAGAAAGACCTTGCTGACATTGTCAGAAACTTAAAAAAGGAAAAAAAAAAAAAGTCTTTCACAATTAACACCACTAGAACAATCAGAACTCCCAGGAAGAGAGGCAGGGGGAACATAAAAAGAGAAATAGAAGCATTAAAGGCTATTATCTGAAAGCTTATGTATAATTTGCCATCATTTAAGCTGGCATGTTTTTCTTTTTTTAGGGGTATGAGGGAGCTTTGTATCCTAAAGATGACATTGACTGTAAATTAGACTTGTGTGGCTGATTGACAGAACAAACTTCTTTGGAACGCCTGAGTCTAGGAAGGAAAGCACAACCTTCTGCCGTCCTCCCTCCTACACTGCAGCTGCCTGTTCACCCAGACATGTACCACAACAATGACTTTCATAAAACAAATTTCAGTTCTCAATTATTAGTTATTTATCTGTACAGAATTTTATATTACACATTAACTGAATAGTAGATTATTGCCATGATTAACATAATAGAAATATAAAACACCTACCTTCCGTTTTACAAATTTGTCCCAGTAGTTGTTAGGGAAGGACCTACATAGGTAAGGCAGAGATATTTCAAGTTATTGAACTTGTGAGTGGAAAGACAAAAACAACAAAAAGAAAATACTGTGTTCCTGATCACTGCAGATTCTGGTACAATTTCATTCCCTCACATAGAGCACCTCAAATTACGAGAACAATTTCACTTCACATGGACAACAGCTGTTTATTAATCACCGTTTGCTGCACTAATCAGCTTTTTTTTCCCCTGACACTTTTCTTTTTCACATCCACAAATACAATTTGCTACAAAAGGACAGCAGGCTGAATATTATCATCCAGCCAGCCTCTGTCACTGTAATATCATTCATCTCCTAAATAAATACTTTATTGCTCCTAGACATAAAATCATTATGGACAAGAACTTTCAGAGGAAGATAAGAGTCTTATAGCATAAATAATTTTTAAGTTCACTGGATTATATTTCAAATGGAAGCTGAACACTTGGGAATCGGGACAGTTTGATAGAATAAAATTAAAATTTAAAGAATATTTTTTAAAAACCCTGAAAATTGCAAAGATCATTTGGTAAAAAGTGAGGTTAGTGGTAATCTTTTTCCCAGGTCTGGCATGTTGTTAATGGATCTGATATCCAAGAACAAGACACCATAAAAAACATTTATAATTCTAAAACTGCAGGACAGTTCAGCTGAAGAGCGTTTTGCATCATCTGCCTCTAAGCAGCCATGCCAGTGCTGGTAATTACAAGAAAAGCTGTTGCATATGCAAAAGAGAAAGAAATGAAGCAGCAAAATCCTCAATACTGAAGAGGTGTCAGGGTATCTTTTATTGACAATCCCCTTCTTTTGAGAGTAGTGAGCAACTGTGATGCTTCAATAAGCAACCAGTGTTATCCAGGGGAGATCTTACAACAAGACACTGGGAAATACATCAGCTTTGACCTATGGGACAAAAACACAGTGTTCTCTCTTACCAGTGACATCTCCCTGATCTTCAACACGATCATAAAAAATACTGCCCTTGAACTGTCTTATGAACATCAGCACCCAGGAATTCCTCAGTCTGATGGTCTTACTGTATGTTATGCCCATTTTGAAGAATGCAAATTATCAGTAAACACTACAAAATTTAAAGTTTTTATATTGCCACTTTGCTGTATGTAACACTGAGTTGAGCAAATTGGAAGGTAAAAAAGAAAAATAACTGCTTAAGCTAAAGAACAGTATTGGTGAAGGAACATCAGAGGACTGGGAACGCTGGGATGTGAGGCAAACTTTGCAACTACCGTTAAGTGAGTGCTCAGGTTTTTCATTTTTTTCTGTACTGAAGTCCTGAATGAAATTATTGCAGATAAAGGCAAATGGTACCAGTGATTCAGATCATACATTCTGGAACATGCATTCCAGAATGCCTTTCCTTGATTTCTCAGCAAAAGTATGTCTCTAATGTAGTCAGTTTGTTTCTTATCTCTTTTACCACAAACATTTAATGGTGCTGCATTTATCAGGGTACCTCCATTTCCCTTTTTAGTTACTTTTTTTTTCACTTACAGAAAGCACATTTCAGTATATACATAGCACTTAGTACCCTGCAGCAGCAGTTGCCCTGATGGTAAAATACCTGCACTGAACCTCAAGAGTAAGTTCATATCAGAGGGAAGGATTAATCTGCTTAAATTAGACTCAACCTTTTATTCAACTTCAGGAGCTAGTGCAACATGCTGAGAACAGGGTGTACAGCATGTTGTTTGGGGTAAGCTGACAATATATCATTAACTCATGCTTGGTTTTGCTGAGGGTAAACTTACTGGATGCCTAGATAGCTTGCTATCAATAGGTAAAGAAAGGGGGAGGAAATTAAGCAAACTCTCCAGTTTTCCAATTACCTCCTGCTGGAACTTCAATAATTTGTGCTAGTCTGTATTTCTAACTGAAGTTATGGGAAATTCTTAAAACTCAGGTGTAAGAAAACAAAGCATTCAAGGATATTTTAGTAATTCCAATTTCAATGAAAGTACTAAATACTATTTCTAATGTACAGAAACTGAGTGTGACTGATAAGATAGATATTTTGGCTGTCTGGCAGTATATTATCACTCTGATGCATTTAGTTGTTTTTACTGGCTTGTTTTTTTCAATCACACACTTATGCCTACACGTACTAGCCACAACTACTTTATGACTTGTGGATAACTTTGCTTTTTTCCAGCTTTTGGTCACCACCCATAAATTATGATACTATTAGTGAAAGAGAGGAAACTAAGCCTAAGTGTACAACTACCAAAATATGATTCTAGTTGTTCTGAAAGAGTAAATTCTAAAACATAGCCTGTAAACAGGGCACTCTTTCAACAGAAGAGGGTTGACTTGCTTTGTTTCTCTGTATCACTCCTCCAGCCCGCTGCAGCTTACTGATATTTTTCTTTTTCTTGCCTACGCTCGTGTCATTCACTCACAAAACAGCAGGTGAGTCTTCTAGAATCAGTGTATGACTGCTACACTATTTGCTAATGCATGCAACTTGACAGTAGTTCCTGCTAGACCTACTCATTGCTGTTTTACACTAGATTTATTTCTCTTGTCATATAGGAATTTTTTTAACAAGAAATGGAAAAGAAAGGCAGGAGAATGCTGCTGTATGATATGCGTGTGAAGTCGAGTGACTGAAAAGGATGGAAGCTACCTTTTAAAACTTTCTCAGTAGTGACTAATATGTGAAAGGTCATGGAGAGAGCTTGCAAGGTAAGATGCACAATCCTTGCAAACCCTAGAAAAATGAAAAGGGGGTGGAACGTACATGTTATCATTATATTTCTTAAATAAAAATATAATGCAAGATTTCACATTAGAATCCACTACTGCAGCATCCAATATAAAGTGAAAAACACTTTTCTTTTAGATGAACTAGGTGGTAGGTGGACAGGGAAGGTTCTAGATGAGTGGTTTAATGAGCTGTATTATTTATAAACAGTTTACATCTAAACATAAAATTTTACATACGGAGTATTTATAACCAGGCGATCCCACTGTCCTTTAATATCATCTTCAGATGGCTGTTCAGTTATGTATAGTCCATCAAATTCCAGCTTTCTTGCTACCTCTTTTTCTCTCTTGAATACAACCAGAGGAACCTATGAAAATTAGGGTAGACATCTTTGTCATGGTCTGTATATTTTTAGAAACCATGATATCTACCTACAGTATTAAGTACTCCTTATAGTACTGTATAAGACCAGATATAACACTGGCACTTCCCACAAGCAGATCAAGGCCTAGTCAGTCTCTGAAGAATGGCCACCTTGGAAGTCAAGCCTCCCCCCCTCCCTCAGTTTACATTGCTGTGCCTGACATTACATGGTGTGGAATCCCTTGGGTCAGTTCAGGTTTCTTTTAACCACACGTCTAAACCACACACTGCTACAAGCAGAGTTAACTCCATCTCTGCCAGATTAAGTACATGAGGAAAACATCTACATATTGAATAGGGAGAATGTGTAAAAAGCTAGGTACAAATAAGGCATTCCAGTATGAGCTCCAAAAAATCATTCTGGGACATAGCCAACATTCTTTAACAAGTAACAGATTAGTAATAAGATGCAGAACTTGCCTTCAAGCAATAGTATCCAATCACACACACAAAAGAGATGATGGTATGAATAACTGCCAGTGCTCTGAGAGCAGGTGCCATGTAACCAGTACTTTCTTCTAAAACAAAAAACACCATGCCATCCTCCTCTTCCTCTTCATCAAAAGAGTTCCAGAGATTAGAGTCTTCCTCTACTTCGTCAAGTGGTTCTTCTGTCACCTGAAATTCAAGCACATTGAAAACATCAATAAACTTACAAGCTTTTCCTTTACTGTAACGATAAGTGACGTTTGCAAAGCCTGCTCCTAGGAAGATGATGAACAGTGATATTTTGACAGTTACATTTTGACAGAAGTCTCCAGATCATCTCATGTCACTGAAAAGAGAATCTAGAAGAAGCAAGTACAGGCATATAGAAGTTTAAAAATGCCTTTTTTAACAGTGCCATAGCAAACCCAAAAGAAATAACTACAATGTTTGCAAAATGCAAACGTTCTCTTGGAAGAACCAGGTGATGACAGGGTTATCTCATATGACTGAATTTTGACTTGTAATCTACAATGTTCCCGATTACTGGAGTCTAGAAAGAAACAAAGTTCTCAATGTTATCAACTTGAACATCGTCCATAAATTTTTATTTCATTACTTAGTGTAGAGCTTACAAATTAATGCAGTATTTAATCAGTGTTTTGTAAACACCCTAAGCCATAAAACTGGGGTATTTGTGAAACATAGTGCCCTGAATTCATCCATTGACTCTCAAAACCTGGGCTTTTACAAAAATGGCCTAAGTGCCCTTCTTTTGACAGCTTCATCTGAAAGCTGAAGCCCTGTTTAGCTCCCATGGACCCTTTCCTATCTACAAGGGCTGACCCACAAGACAAAGCAAGAGGGAGTGGGGACAAAAGGACTGGCATAGACAAAAGCAGACTTCTGCATATACCTTTGAAGTCTGCCTTCTCTACCCATATGGGCTGGAAAGAGAGGGGCAAGAAGGGAGCTTTGAATATCCCTGAAGGTCTTTCTGCTGGGATGGTGCACATATTCTACCCAGTTTTCAAGAGTCTTTTGCACGTTCACCTGCCCTGTTTCCAAGACAGTAACTGTTTTAGGAATTGCTTTTCAAGATATTTGAGATCATGATTCAGTTACTTCTAGACTGAATGTTCTGCCAGCTGCTTTTGTCTTCTTTGTGTTTGGTTGTAAACAAGAGAACTAAAAAGCATAATACCAGAGAATACACAAGATTCATCAGCTTATTGTGACTTGCACCCTGCATCTAGAAGGGGTAAATCAGAAGGGCCAGACTCCAAGGTAAAGCTAAACGAGGACTTTTCTTACAGACTTCAGATCTCTAAGGAAAGGAAAAAAAATTGAAATAAGTCTGTTTTCATTTGCTTTTGAGCAAAATAAGAACAGAGTAGGTTTAATAACACAAATTTTAGTTGCAAAATTCAATATATTACTTTAAATACTTCATATCTAAATACTTCAGTTAGTGTTTGAAGGGCTTGTAATAATGGCCTTATTAAACAAGTATTGAAACTATCATTAAATATTCCTCTGGAAGCAACCAAAAACCATTTAAAGAACAATGCATAATCTTACCTTGTAAAATAGAAGAATAAAGTTGATGGCAAATGCAACAAACAGAGCAAGAAACCTTAGGTTATAAAAGTTTCTTGCCAAGTAGTGCTGAAAGTAAAAAAAAAAAAAAAAAATAATATTAGAGGTGGCTAGCTCATACCAAGAAAAGAAAAGTAGGCAGTAAAGTTTCCAAGAAAGTAAATACATAATAGTGTTGTTTTCATACACGAGTTATAATAAGCAAAGATGTTTCTTGACAGCCTGTTCTCCCATCTCACAGTAAGCAGGATGAAAAACAGCGGGCTTAAAACTGCAAGAGGGAAGACAGGAATAGAATATAAAATAAAACTTTCTGGAAGGAAGTCTAGAAAAGAAATGCCAAAATACTGGAATAAACTACTTGAGAAGATTTCAGAAACTTTGTCATTTGATATTTCTAAAAACCAAGAGAAATCTTCTAGAACATAGAATTACAGATTCTAGAAGTTAGATTGTGGAAAATGGAGCTCATAACATTGTTCTGTTAGACCAAGATGGGAGAAATTACACACAGGAAGAGTTTATTTATATAACTATGAAGTATTACGAATATCACCAAAGACTGAATATAGCCAGTCATTTGAAAACTCATGCCAATGTTCCTTTTAGGATGACATTTCTCCCCTCAGTATCAAACAAGTGTTCTGTGTTACAAAAATAAAAAGTCAATGACTGGAAGTATTTAAAAACTTACGAGCATTTTTGTTTGATAAATCTCCACAGCTTTGAAGAAGTTAGCCATGACAGCCTCCGGTTTCTCAATTTTTTGTCCATGCCTTCGCTTCTTTTTCTTCACTTTTCCCTCTTCTAGCTGCTCAGATTGTACTTCCTTTGCTTTATCTTGTTTCTCACCATCTTCCATGCTAGAAGAAAGGTTGTCTAAACAAAAATACCTATCCAAACTCCTGTATTGTAAACACATTCATTTAGAAGGAATTCTCACTCCAAAAGTTTGGCTTTGAAAGTTTTGACACTGGGAGAAAAATGATTGTAAATAGAAGACTCCAGGTAGACAGTAAAGTCAGAGTAAAAACAGTCACCTTAGTTTCAAAGGACATACAAGGGTCAAGTTGATGAGCTGAGATTAAAAGGGTGAAAAGGCAAAAACCAAGCAGAAGTTACTGTGCCAGGTGTGAAGTGGATAATATTTGCCAAAACCAGAGGTGTACATATATAATCAATACAAGCAACATATAATCTTTAAGAGTTCACATATACTTTCTTGAGCCTGGGGGTGAAAAAGAGAAATAAAGCTTCTGGGATTTGGAGCACAGTGTCATAAAGTTAATAAATTTCAGTCAACACAATCACTGTGGTTACAGAGATCAATAACAAGGAAGTTTTCTTCAGAGGGTCACACCTTACTAAGTATGTGGGAGATGACAATCATGCCTCCTGCATCACTGAACTGCATTTATGAAAATTAAGTATCAAGACTACATGTAGTAATAGGGGAATTTAGTTACTGAAATGAAAAAGCAGCTGCATTTGCATATATGTAAAATAATAAGCATTGAGGTGGCTGAAAGTTTTAGGCATGAGGATAAAGAAATGCTATATGTGGTTCACTTTATCACACTACTACTGCAGGAGGAGTCATATGATGGGTGTCTAAAAATGTGTTTATTTTCCACCAAAAAAATGTTTCTGTTGCAGCCTCAGAGACATAGGCTATTTAAACTCAAGTTCTTAAGCTAAGGGCAATTTCAATATGCTGAGAAAGTATGAGGGGATAATTAAGTGTGGCAAACAAGAGAAGACAACAGGGAAAATAAGTTACATAAAAGAATAGAAGTAGAAAGAGATCATGCTTATGAAAAATAAGAGGTGAAAAAGCCTAAAATAAGAAAATAAGTGACACAGGAGATTCTGGGATAATTCACAGATTCACTGAAGCACTGGCGAGTATGCTACTAGTGCTTTGAATACTGAGCATTGCTTGAATTTTTTCTGGTCAAATTATCTAGTATTAGGAAGCAGCAAGGAATTAAACAAGAGTTGTGTAAAAATTACTTACTCAGCCTTCTCAGCTTCTGCTTTTTTTTCTCGTTCGGCTTTTGCAATTTCAGATATCTGCAAAAGATATTTTAACTGTCAAAATGTATCCATTCAAATAAAATTTTGGTAACTTTAGTTACTGTTTTCTAAGAAACAAAATAATTACCACGCTATATGTTTTGTACCACTTTGCACTTTCAAGGTGTTATATTTTTAATAACGGATAGCTCAGGCTAGACTTTGTGAAACTACAGAAATTCTCCAGACATTCTTTTTCAGCATAGTGTTATTAGTGCTGTAACCAGCCTGTCTGAACCACTTAAAGGAATTACACATGGTAATCAAACAGACCATGTGACAAGTTGAGGATTAAGGAAACTACATCCAGATCATACCCTAATACAAAAGTCACTCACAAAGATTCAGTTCAGTTACTGAATGTGTGGAAAATGAGTGTGTTTGCCTCATTCCAAACACGAAATAAGGCATAATGTATCAGATAGTGTCAAAAATCTATGTTATGTGGAATTGTCATATGTTCCAAAACCCAATTTCTTTGTTGATGAAATGATGAAAATTGAAACAGACAAATATTTAAGCAACTTTTATGTACCCTTATTTTTCTTCGAACTGTTTTATCTCCAGTGAGTTGATGGACTGATAAACCTTTACTAGCACCCCTCACAACCATCTAAGCGTGTGTTTACAACATTCCCTTGAGATAAGGAAACTCCCAATATACAGTTTTAAAAATAGCTAACTGCAGCAATGAAGCTAGGCCTGGGTTTCAAACACCTTTAGGTTCAGTGTTGCAAAGCCAAACTGATTTCAAATGCACTCTGAGTATCTAAGCCTCACTGGAAATCAAACAGATGCAGCCTGTGAAGTCCTACACTCACAAAGGAATCTAAAGTACCTAAATTTATTACCAAAACCTATCTTAACTATCTGTTTCAAAAACTGTCTGAACTCTACCCTCTTCTGAATTCTTTCAAAGTGCTTAGACACCAGTTCTCTGTTGGTGTATTCTCCTACACTTCTGGCTAAGACATAAGTACAGTTATCTAAACCTTTCCCCCAGTACTCCCATGGATGCCCCTCTCAGACACATACGCAGTGGAAGAATTTACTAAATCAGTTTTGCCTTGCTTATCTCACCTCTTATCTGCGGAACCCCAGCCAGTACCTTGGATGGAACCATGTGTAACTCTTTCACAAAGAACTTCTCTGTCCCCTAAGATCTCAAGCTGGTGGAGAGTAATTAAAAAATTGTTTGATGATATGTAGTTCTTCTAAGAGGTAGGATATCCATCCTCTTCATCCCTCTATGATATGCTCTCATTTGTCTCCTTTCCAAGCTGAAGAGCCTTAACCTACTTAATTCCATTCCACATCAAGCTTTGATATCTTTTTGAACAGAAAACCAGCATTTTTAAATACCAACCACAATACATTTATGCTGAGTGAGACAGGACTTTAAAATACTGTAATTTTTAAGTACACATATAAAAATGAATTAATAATTTTTTTAAAAAAAGAATAAATAGAAATATATAGTTTGATCTAAGCAATAAAATCTTGGAGAAAAACATAAGAATGAAGAGGAAATAATGAACTAAGAAGTTGTACAATGGAGGTTTACCTTGAAAATATCTGGAAAGTGTACCATAAAGAGATGCATTAATTATGAGAGGAAAGAGATATTTGAATAACAGGTAGAAACAGGTCTGAAGTGTAGAAAGAAGCATAATGCTTTCTGAATATGTCAAATGAATTTGGGTTTTGACATTCAGTTCAATCCATTTTTAAACAGAATGATAAATTATATTTAGCTCAGCTGAGTGGAACAAAATATATTATTCAAAAAACAGAATAAAGAATAATTATATAATAAACATTAAAGTAACAATTCAGGCAAAATTATTTCCAACAATAGGAAAAAAGGATATTTGATTGTGGGTGATCAATAAAGCATGTAGAATAAAGACAATAATGATAAACCATCATTAGGGAGAAAGTAGATTTTGTAAAAGTAATTGAAATACACTGTGAAAAAAATGGTGTATGCAGTATAAATAAAACTCTAAACCATGTAAAGCAAAAGCCGTGCCTGGAAAGCAATATTTATTTTGAATAAGGTCTAAATGAACAATTACAAGGATTTACTGCAGTGAAGTCTAAACACACTGGGGTGAATTTTTATGCCATGTAATCTTTCATGTTTGTTTTTAAAAGCGTTTAGAATATAAATATGTTCTCATCAAGAACATTTTTTCATCACTTAACTGGCAAATAATTCATTTACCAATATAAAATTCATTAATATATTTTTATTATCATTATTTTCTTCAAAGAAATACAAAACCTCTTTAACATACCTGCAAGTCTTTTTTCTTATGAACTGTGACTTCCAAAGACTCCTGGATTTCAGTACCAAGAATTTCTGCAATATCCCCAAGTCCAGCGTCATGACCATGTTTTGAGCCACCTTCTTTCTTTGTATGAATGCCAAAAATGTCTGAGATGATGTCAGCTTCTCCCTTTTCACCCTTCACAAACTGCACAAGTTCAGCTCTGATGCCATGCTCAGCACCTTCAGCTTTTTCTGCTTCCATCACATCATCATGGATTCCAAACTGTGTTGGGTCAGGCATGTCCCCTAATATTTTAGTAACCTTAATGTTTTTGGCTCCTTCAACCAGACCACCCCCAAATACAGTGCTCCAAAGGATCTGGAAAATCCCCCACACTATACTAAAGAACAGCTGGAACATCCCTACGAATAGGATCCAGAAAAAGGAGAAAAACACTTTGACCATCTCTTTTACTGTCATCTTTCTAACTTTCCTGTATTGTTTCCTTAGGTTCTTCGCAGTGACCATTTTTAAAAAGTGGGCAACATTCTTCTTCACTGCAAAACAGGCCATTGCAAAAGCTGAAGCAGATTCCAGTGACTTTTCTTCTTCCTCATCATCTCCAATATCCACTACATAACAAGGCTCTGCCTCTTCCTCTTCCTCAGGTCTGTCAGATGAATCCATTTCAGAGATCTGGGATGCTAATTGCATTTCAAAGATTGTGTCTTCACAGAAATTCACAAAGAGTTCCATTTTTTCTTGTTCCCCACCTTCATTTACAACATCAAATATGAACTGCCTTTTGGATTCCTTCACCTGTGGCTTCTCCCACTGCGTTCTACTGGATTCACTGATTTCAAAGTAAACTCTTTCTATTTTCTTAGCTCCACCCATTATTTCAATACGGCCAAGGTATGGTTCAAAATAATTAAGAACACTTTCTGCAGGTTCGAGTAAGCTCTGAAGGCGTGAATCATTAGGCATGTGCTCTGAAAGGTTTGTTAGCAATACTGCCACGTTAAATCCAATGTCTTTGGCTGGTTCATGGAATCTTTCAACAAAATCAACATAATTAAACATATCATTTTCATCCGCTTCAACACAGGACAGCAGGAATTCAATCTCTGACTGCATGTATTGTTTTTGAGCCTCCATTGATTTCTGGAATTCCTTCTTTGAAATGATGCCTTTACCATCTGGGTCATACTCTTTGAAGGCATCTGAGTTAGTCAGATCTTTTAACTTAAGGAACATGTCAAAGAACTTCAAAATCATTTCTACATTGCTAGATGATTCTACGAGCGTGTCTACCATTTGTTTTCCAATAGTTCCATTTACAACATTGCCTAAGTAGTGGGTAAAAAAAGGAAGTTAGTTGGTATTGCTACATTAAAAAAAAAAAAAAAAAAATTCATGCTGAGAATAGAACAAAAATGTTCTTAAATCTTTGTAATTTTTCTTTCAACATGCTTTTCTGTAGCAGTCCTCTTTTTCATGACTGTGTATATTCCAGAATAATTGTTCAATAAATATGAAAATAATTTTTTTCCTGGCATTACATAAAGGCAATTAAAAATACAGTTTAGAAAGATTAACATGAATATGGTATTTTACATTATGAAGCTGAAATAATCATATTTGACCATAAAAAAAAGACAACTCCAACCTTCAAGCAGTGACAAGAGCATCACTACCATATCCTTTAGCAGATCTAGCAGTTCTTTAAGCAATTCAATCTGTGCGGAGTCCTATTAAAAAAAAAAAAAAAAGGCTATTTTTTCTTTATATTTATCTGGAAAACTAAACACATTTGGAAAAAAACGGTATGCAGGATGGTCATTAAATATAGTTTACATTCTTCAGCAACATTTAATTGTCATTTTATTATGATTAATATCAGAAGTCTTGTAGAGCATGAGTATAAGTTACTACAGCAGAGGTGTTAAGATCATAAAGATAAGCTTTAATAAAGCATTAAGGAGTATGGAAGTGCAGATAAGGGACAGCAGAAACTCACAAAATTGATTCCTCCACAGATCTGGCAGTATGCATCTCAGATTCCATCCCTTCTCAGGAGATATTTAACGGCATAATGCATTACTCAAAGAGACCTAGAACTGTTTAACTACAGAACATGGCAAGTCTAAGGTGGATTTGTAACTAAGGACCTATAAGCTGTTAAGTATTCTCAAAATTCTGATATACTTCTGTAGGGTGGGAAGAAATCTTATGAGCAAGTCGGAAGGTAGCAAAGACTACACATAAGAGTGAGGGAATGACTCTGCACTGTTGCATTCAGTGCCTAGTAGCTTGATTGTACGGGTACATTAAGCAGAAGTTGCAAATGAAGATGGAAGCCTGAAACTATGAAGAGGGGTGGGAGCCCACAGTGCCCTGCACAGTAGAAGAAAAACTGCCTCTTGCCCTTCTGCTCAATGCCTGAGATAAATTAACTGGACAAGCTGACTGACTGTACATTCCCTCCCTCTTTGACTCTTTCTCAGCTTTTCTCTTGCCCTACTTAGCTTTTTAGATAGATAGCTTTTAGCACTGTACTTTTAATGGTGCTGTTGCTCTCACAGATCATCAGGTTTTGGCAACAGGGAGGAAGGAAGCAAATTGCCACTTTTATTATCAGAAAAGTATAATTGAGTTGGCAATAGTGAGTTTGATATTAGAAGGGGTGAATGGACAGTGGTGATTAATGCTAAAAGGAGTTATACATAGATTCCAGTCCTGAGATTCAGTCTTGCACCTCTACAACAGGCCCATAAACAACAAAGAAATATCAGCACATTAGCTGCTTTGCAGCTTTCAATGTGCACCTGGCTGTAGTTTATAAACACATGCAAAGAAGGATTACTTGACTGCTGAGATTACCTGTGAAAGTTTCATCTGCATATTGGCAAAGACATGAAGAAAGCCAACAACTGCATCCCACAGCCTGCTATGAGCCAGACTCTGCTGATTACCTATGCAAGGACCCTAAAAAAAAAAAAAAATCAGAAATAAAATATTTTTTCTTTATATAAAATAAAATAAACCAAAACAAATCAGACAATTTGCTTTCGTAAGATTTCTCCCGGAAAAAATACAAAAAGAAATGAAGTTTCCATGAAGCTCCATGCAAAAGCTTCCCGAGGTCTCTCTGGTACCTAGTGCATAAATATTGGATCGTATCACATTAAATATGCAACCATTCAAATGTTTTAGCATCAACTTTACACTGGGCTGGTGATACCATTTAACTTTATCAAAAATAAAGCCAAATTTATAACAGGACATGATCAGGCCATGCAATCATAGAGCTTCACGGTTAGTACTTTGAGCAAAACCTTTTATTTACCTGGATGTATTCAGTAAGGGAATTGAATATTTGTTTGGTGACAGCCAGAGCTTTAGAGAAGTTACGTTGCCCTGATTCATCAATGACATCCTTTCCTGAATAGTACCAATAAAAGTCACTGATTGATTCCTACAAAAAAAACAACAGTATTGTGTTTTCTAATTTTGGATTCTATATGCAGTATTTCCTGCCTGCATTTGTATCAACAAAAGCTGAATCATCAGCAGATGAAATTTAGTATTTCTCAGTCAATCTGTTTCTCATTTTTGTATTTTTATCTAACTATGCTCCCTGTAGAAGTGAACAATGAAACAAATTAACAAACATCTGGTTTCAAATAGAATTCTAAAAGTTCATCTACTTTAAAAGGAAAGAGATGAAATAAATTAAATCAAATCAGAAGTCTTTATTTTAGATATCTTTGATGAGAGGATTTTCACATTTGATTCCAGTAAGATGTGAATTTACAAAAGCAAAGGAAAGGCTAATATGTTATATTCCATTTTCTTCTGTTTTTTTCCTCACCTGAAGACGCAAGAGATAGTCAACTGTACTAATGATAATATTCACTGTTGTGGTGTTGCCCATCTGAGTACGTAGGTAATTTTGAAAATCTGAAATAAGAAGTGATTTGTACTTGGTTAGTATATCTAGGAATAAAAAAAATACAGGAGAATTGTTTACACGGAGAGTACAGTCTTTTTAAGTACCTTGTTGGGTACAGGTGCTTATGTGATGGAAATTGAACTACAGTAGATCACAACGTAAATACGCCTGAAGAATTGTTATCCACATGACTTGCAATAGGCTTTACTATTAATGATTGGCAGAAAAACTGAAATTACGTTAACACTTAAAATTTCAAATCGAAATCTGCAATTCAAATTGCTGACATGCCAGTTTCCCCTCAAAAAAACTAAATTAATTAGAGGGGAAACAACTCATTAGGATCAGTTCAATTCCACATTTAAGAACAGGCTCATCATGTGTTTTCCCCAAAATTAATTCAGTTCACTTACCATTGTTATGCCCTTCACAGAGCAGTTGTAAGAATCTAAATAGATCTCGAGTGAATTCATCATGCTGCAACACTTTTTCACCTTTAAGATACATAAATATGATGATTGTGTGACGACTGTTACGATTAAATATGCAGAACACATAATCTTACAGCAACCTTTAAAACTGGAATTCTAATAAAAAACAGTTTTATGAAAGCATTAAAGCAGTTTAAAAGAGACAGACTTATAATAATGAAAATAAAAACTGAGATAGAAAAAGCAAAGCCAAAATATTTAGCACTCCAATGCATCCATGGTTTAAAAACAAAAAAAAAGAAGTTAAAAAAAAAAAAAAGAGAAAGAAAGAGGAAGCAACAGGATACATATCTAATAAGTTAATGGTTAGTCATAGCTAAAATCATGCCTTAAATATGAATGACACTCCTTTAGTAAGCATCAAACTATTTATCCAAGCTGAACACACAACCTGCTGCAGACCATAAAGCTAAACCTAAAGATATCTGGGAAGATGCAATGAGAGATTACTCTGCATTTGCAACACATTTTTGCAACAATAGTATCAAAAACTGTAAACCCAAACATACCACGCTCACGAACGATGACTGTGGATCAAAAAAAAATAACAAGAATACAGGATAAGAATATTGGAAGTTACAATGTTTTTCTTAGAAATTATTGCTAAAGATTTTGTAAACATAAAGCATGTTCAGAAATCAAAGCCTAGAATTACATTATAATAAGTTTATCAACAGAAACCTCAAGTCTCAGTAAATAACAGACTGAGTTAAATAAGGAAGCAGGAATAATTTTTTAAGCACTGCTGGAATCAGTTTAATTCTACTTACGAGTTCCTTCTTCAGTAACCATTCCCAGGCCTTCTGCTTTATTTTGTCTTTCAAATGCATTCAAGTCAAGAACGCTTACATTGAAAAAAAAACAAACAAACAATCAAACAGGAAAAAGTATTGTAGTACACAATGGAAATGTTTTTTTTTCATCTAGGAAATCTCTGGAGGTCTTGAACAACTACCCTTGACCCACTGTGTCATGCATTGCCTCATATTTTATTTAATATGAATACGAAATAAAAGGGCTTGTAATGAAAATAAGGGTCTGAAAAGAAATGGGTCTCGGGTCAGGTCTCACCACTTACCTAGCTTCACTTCCAGTAACATCATTCATGGTTTCATATATAAATGAAAAGTGGACAAGGCACCTGAAATACTAGTCTTTATATTGACTTAAACCTGCCTGCCAAAAGGACATTAGTGCAGTTATTTCTCAGTCACACTGTTTTCCACTAAATTAATGCTGTTATTTAGCTTATTTTTTTTACTGAATATGTTATATATTATTTATTCGGAATCTCTGGTTCTATATTCAGGAGACATATATAGAAACAGAGATTCCATGTCTTCCACGGTCAAAATACACTGACACCTGAGTTTTCTTCTGCTGACTTTTCATATACCAGCACATGGAATAGAAGATGATTCTTCTCAGCACCCAGTCAGGATACTTTCATTCAAACAGTCCAAATGTAATTCTATTATTATTTGATTTTTTTCTTTTTTTTTTTTTTTTTTTTTTTGTTAAACAGCAATGTATTCATATATTCTACTGTCTAGCAACATCAGTAAAACAAACAATTTCCAAGCATCGTTTTCATTCTATTGTCAGTGTTGAAGACATTTTATCAAACCCTTTTTTAATGAAGTTCTGAACTATACACATAAACAATTGGTGGCATAATCACTGCAGGTCTTGTTTGAGCAAGTCCTTGCTAACGTGTTCTACATAAATGGAAAATTTATGAGATAGATGCTATTTAATGAGGCTGCAACTACTCAGTGATAATTTCTGCAGTGCAGGTCACCATTCCATCTACATTTTTTCCTGCCTTCATAGAGCTTCTGCACTTCTAATTCCCAGTCCAACCCTTCAGAATCCTTCTGTTGCTTTAAGATGCTGAGATAAAGATGCCTACTATAAGAGTAATTGGAAACGTCAAGAGTTTTCCACCTTCTTCAGGGGAGTCTGTCACCTTAACTATTTTGAACTTCTGCTTTACCAAGAGAACAGGTTACTGCAGTCTCACCAGCCACATGCCATTTCCAACAAATCCAATATATACACAGAGGATTCAGGTGAAAGGAGATTATGCAATTTGTCAGAGATGTGCAGAAACTGAAACCTTCATAAAGCCCCACTGACCTGTATGTCCTTCAGTGACTGGCTTTTTTCCCTCCTTAGAACGACCTAGATGGAAAACTTGAGGCTTCTGAGGCCAGTAGAGGAACCATTACATTTTACTCTTCTGCCTCTCCAAGCTAAGCCTTCAAAGGCATACAGTCTTTGCTTTATTGTCTCCTTTGGAAGAGTACTCTAAAAGATTCATGTACTATTCCTCTGATTCACAAAAGTGTTGCTCAAGAGTTCTACAGTCTGTGGCTCCTGTAATTTAAATCTGTCAAGTCCACCTGCACTTAGCAATAAGCCATCAACCTGAATAAACTTTATAATAATATTATTTGTGCTCTTACCTGCAGGACTGCATCAAGCCAGAGAGACTTTGAAAAAATCCGGCATCCTTTTTCTCCTTCAGGTAGTCTAGCATTTTCTAGAGGGTACACATTTGGGGTTGAGAGGGAGAGGGAAAAATCTGTATTAAAATTATATGAATTAACAGCTTATTTAATTACCACTGGAAATTGAAATCACTGGCAAACAATAATAACAATGTTACTACAAGAAATAACCTGATATTTCTTCACTCTATAGCTTAAAACTAAATGCACTAAAATAAAACCATGACAGAGTACTAAAATTCTCAAAATTACTTGTCTCCTTTATGCAGGCATGATTCACAGCAGTTAGAAAAGCATTACCTGTTGAACTATGGTATTCCCACCATTTAGAATAGCAATACCAAGTTTTAGTGTTTCAACAACCATGGGTCCTGTATGGCCTATCAAAAAAAAAAAAGGGGTACAGTCATTAAAACTTGCAATTATGAACTATTTAATCAGAAAAGTAGTCTGGAAATTTTACCTAGTATAGTTGTAATTGACATTTATTTTGCCTCATTTTATACAAGTTGTATAGGATATGTACATGTCACAGGTATAATGACATAATACAGTGTATCTGCGTATAGCATTGTACTTATGTATGTCATGGATAAATGTAACACTTCACAGACCATTACCTTTGCTTGCACTAATCATCTGAAGGACCATCTCAGCAGCTCCACGATCATGTAAACGAGCTTGCTGATAGAGAGTTCTCTGTTTTTCCATTTCTTTCTCCTGGGTTTGGGAACAACAATGAGAACAGAATACAGACAGACTGGAACTGATTCAGAAAAATAAGAAGATGAGAAATCTGAAGTTGCCAAAAGCCATCTGCCTCCATAATCCGTGGGTTGTTTGGTTCCAAATCTTCAGAGCACATCATCTTTCTTTTGTGTGACTAACACAGTAAGCCAGCACAACACACACGGTGCTACTCTTGCATTTATTCTAGTGGGTATATTTAAAATACTTGCAGATTAGGAAATGACAAAGTAATGTGATTTAAACTCTCACCTCAAATGTCTTTTCTTTTTCTTCTTCTTCCTCTTCTTCTTCTTCCTGACAGCTCTTTTTATGGCAGAAACAGAAATCACAAGATTTTGGTTATTATGAAACAATGTCTATTTTTACTATAGTATTTCTACAAAAATGACCAAAGAAATTTTTTCAAGCAATAATTAAATGCGTTAAGAAGCTTTAACATCCCCATAATATCTGTGCTTATCCAAACTAGGAAGCTGATATTCCTGAATGTATAAGTACTTCAGGGTACTCATCCAACTACATATACAACCTGTAACTGCAGGCTATGTGTTCTTGTGTTGTATCTATATTTATATCCATAATATTTATCTTCACAGTCAGACTCTCCTCACCGTGTGTCAGCTGTAATCAGTACGTTACAAAAGCTGATTGTCAACTTATTTTTGACAGCCTTAAAATATTAACTCCAAAATGCTTACTCAAAGAATAAACATGTTAAGTTTGCTCATTGGCTAATCCTGTACCAAACAAAGACCCAAATTATATCAACAGAACTGCACCTACTGGAATCTTATAGTATTACTTTAATGTAGAAAATTTCTCATTTTATATATAATTCTGAACAGCATCTGCTTCATTAGAAATATAAAAATTACTAGTATCTAGCAGTTCAAGTAAGAAATAGAAGGAAAAGATTTTTAAAGTACCTAAAATCAATGGGAAGAGTCTGAGTGGAGTGAGGGATGGAGCTTGAAATTAAATATTTACCTTTGCCATCATGGCAGAGTAGGCGATATATAAAGGATCATCTTCTAATTTGCTACAAAGAGTAAAAAATATTTTAAATTATTTTATGATGTAATACAAATATATCATACTCCTACTGATATTTAAATACCATTTTTATTAAAGGGATTTTAATTAAAGTAGATAGATACACATCTACTTGAAATGCTCGTATACTTAAAAATTTTATTATAAATATATTTCCTTATCTCAAACCAAGTCTCTGTAATTTTTTAATTAAACAATGTAGAGGTGTATTTGGACATCCCCATAGTCACGTTGGGTAAGGTGGGATCACTGGCTGTTGCTGGTGCAGAAAACTATTATGGAGATACAAGCTGAAAGAATTGTAACTATCAGATGATAAGAGGTAGTGATATGTAGTAAGATGATAACATTAGTAATATCGAAAAAGTATGTAAAGCACTGGAGTACTCTACTTGTACAAAATACATATTCTAATCAACAGTCTAAATTCAGACCAGAAACTGGCACTAGAAGAGATTCATGCTAATCATCAGTGAAGCCTTTTCTGACAGACTGAATAAAATGTAATGAGTGCCAACAAGAACACACATCTATTATCAGCAGAGACCAGGGAAGGTACTCTGAATGAACCAGCACTTCCTGCACACTTTCTATGAGAAATCATGCTCAATTATTTCTGTATTGGGTATTTACCAAGCTTTTAAAATGTCAAAAATAGTTAATATTTGTCTCAATATAAAGGTTATATGAAATTTTAATACATGAAAACTAATGAAACTGAGTGGCAAAAAAGTATTCGCTGTGCACAATGGTGAACTGCAGTTGTGTTAAATCTCTCTCCTGTAATGTTACCAGAAATTCAATTACTGTGTGCTTTCACTCAGTGTGCTTTTCAACACCTCTCTTTTTACCTTCTCTCTGTGAGAGCACTGCGACTAAAGTAGAGGATAATCTGATGAAGTGGATCAGGCTGTTTTTTCTCGGTCTCTTCCTCTTCTTCTTCCTCTTTTTTTGGAGGTGTCTGTCTCACAAATTATATCAGAATTAAAAAAAAAAAAAAGCTTCATGAGTAAGGAAAAAAAAAATGAGTAATTAAGCTTAAGAAAGGATTTCAGTAATTTTATTCTATCCAATTTGTATTAACTTCCTCTATTCATTTTATTCAGCAGCTTACAGCATAACCTGCAACATTATGTGCCTGTATGACTGAGGAGTGAAGAGTATCAGATTGTTATTAATATTTGATATTAATATTAAAGTTTCTTATTCACAAGGTATTGAGCATGTGACAGTGAAACTCTTAGGAAACCTTATTCAGCAGAAATTAGATGTTTCCAGTGGACCAGAAAGTCCCAGCAGAACTATTTAGCAGGAAAATTACTGGTAAATTGAATTTTTTGGAATAATATCACCAGATACATCCTGTTCAGACTACTGTTTGCTGCATTACTTACATATATTGTTTCTAGAGAACCTTGATTCCACAAATGTAAGGACTGCTCTTACTATCAACATGAAACATTTTTTGGCAATTTGAAATACAACGTAGCGAGTACTGGCAAAAGAACAGCATATCAACTTTACCTTACTTGTGTTATCACCCCTTTGTAGGGACTGTAATTATTGCAGAATTATTGTAATTATAGTAATAATTGTAATTAAAGAAGTTCAATTTACTTCTCAAGTAAATCTGAAAGAATTGTAACCACTGTTTTGATTAATGGCCTCATTCCTTCCTTTAGAAAGAAGCAACAAAGTCAAACAGAATGTGACCATATAATTGTCCAGAGTATGAGAAGAATACATTAGCTGTGATTCTGAAAAATCATATAACTTTCTACATGACAAGATCTTTAAAAAGCACAACATGACTCCATTTGCTAACACTGAAGCATCTCCTGATACATCTTCATGTGATCCATGAATATATATTTTAATTTTTATGTTGTTCAGATCCTATGGAGATAGGCCCTTTGGAAGTACTGTAGTACTTTGGAAGTACTACAGAGAGGGAAGAGAAAAAGCAGGAGGCTTTCTGAATCAATATTCAGTAACAAAATGCTGAAGTCTACAAATTGCTTTTATCAAGAACACACGTACAATTCCTTTTATCAAGAACACGTAAACTAAATTTTTGCTGAATATGGCTGCACATTTTTACTTCTCCTTATGATATATCACAAAAAACCAGCAAAAATAATTTGTATCAAAGCTGAAAATGTCAAAATTAAATATTATGCATCAACAAAAACTTTTAAAAGGGGAAAAGGATCAGCTGTGTCAAGCTTTAAAAAAACCCAACACAGTAAATAAAATATAGGAACATAGGAATTACCATAATGACAAAAATAGTCTTGACAGTTCATCTAATCCATTTCTCTTCCCAAGAATAAGTATCACATAATTTGTCTGAAGGCATAAACCACCTTAGTGCACTTCAGTGTGCATCACAGGGCGAATGCCTTTTTGACCACAGCAGAAAATGACCTTATGCCCTGAAGCATAAGGATTAGTATTTTATAAGTTTATGCATATGCATACAGCACATAAAAATTAAATATCGGTTATATAGATACATAAAATATACACTCAAGTGGGCACTGTAACATATGCCCAATTATGTCAGTACTTACAGCCAAATCCTGAACTAGTTTCTCCTCAAATGAATATTCCTCTGTTTCTATCCAATAGTTCTGATAGCCATGGAGGAAGAGGTTAATAGAACGGTGCCTGGGGGTTGTGAAAGTGAGATCAAGAGGGGTAACGGAACATCGTATAACAGCTCAGGTGGTTAATGGTTAGTAAGGATACGGATTTGTACAATTCTGATCCTCTGATTGGTCAGTGGAACAAAATGCAAAACATAACTAACATTCAGTGGCAAATCTGCATGTGCTTTCAAGCATTCTCACTGGGGGTTTTGAGGCACATATTTAGACAATACTTTTTGTTTTGAAGGCTTTGTGAGTGCTAATATACCTTATATGTGAAACTGCAGGACTGGAACCTTAAAGTGAGCATGGGGAAAATGCAGACTTGAACAGACCCAGAATGAGTGGGTGGATTTACACCTATGAGATGCAGTTTACTAGACTTAGGACATTGAGACAGCAGAAGTTAGCCATTTACACCAAAATAATTATCAAGTGCTTTCCAGCATGTTATCTGCAGACAACGAGTGCCATCTTCCACAGAGAGAAGCCTAGCCTTGCTTTCTTGTCTTTCTGTTCCAAATCAGGGCAGTATTAATATTCTTCAAAAAAGCTGGACTAGGAATACACAAAACCTGCTCTAGAAAATGATCAATTTTAGAAAACTCTTAAACATATTAACTAATACACAGTATTCATTCATTTAAACTTTCCACAAAAAAAATATAACTCACAGCAGTAAGACTATGCATAATAATGACCAAACCATTCCATCTTTACATTACCTTTGGGGGAAAATTTTGGGTTTAGGTGCACTACGTGAGGTTACAAAGCTTGTTCCACATAGCCTTTTCATTTACTTCTGTTCTGCACCACTAACAAAAGCTATACAAATGGCTGTATACACTTTGACGTCTTTAAATACACTGTGAACATGAATTATTATTATTTTTAAATAGAGTAACTATTGAGACAACCTTCTAGACACTCCTGCTGGCAATGCTGCCATTTTATTATCAAATTTCAAAAACTGACCAATCAGAATCCCCTCTGAAAATTGTACAAATTCATGTTTTATGGTAACATCAAATCATGGCTGGGAAGGAATAAGTGTGTGCGTAAATAAGCAAGAGGCTCTCCACAAGTTACATTACCGTTAACTTGAGTATAAGCCTGTCATACTGAGTTTTTTCATGTACTTTTTCCAGCCAAACACGTTGAAAGGTGCTCAGGAAGAAATTGCTAATTTTGTGTCTGAAGAAAAGCATATAGGTTTTCATTGAAGAAAGGCACAAGTTAAATTCAATAAAGTAGTCTGAAAGAATGTATTTGTAAACTGTGTATGAAAAATTGCCATGTAGAACTTTGCTGTATCTATGTGCATATACAGATGACAGACAATAACACTGCTTGTTTGTTGTTTTGGTTTTTTTTTTAACAAATTAATTTCCTGAAAACATCAAACATAAATACAAATATCTCAGAGAAAACATTTATCACATACGACACTTTTTCAAAGCCAAGCACATTCATTAAACAGTGAACACGAAGAATTAGTATTTCCTAAATTAACTGATGTTTTCTTCCTTGAAAAATAGAAGTATTTTAAAATACAGATATTTCGTTTGCATCTCCAGGCAATTCTTGGAAAAAGGAGTACTTGGAATATTTACAGTAGAAGTAATATTTCTATGATTTAACAAACACCTACACATCAGTAAACATTTCAATTCCTGAAATATCTTACTGGAATTCATAAAATCTAATACATATAAGAATGTATTTTGAAGAAAATCAGATTGAAGTATGAGATAAACATTAAATTACATTGAAAGCCACCTAAATTTCCAGAAAATTTTCAAAAGAAAGAACTTGTTATTCACTGAAGACAGTATTTTTAATGGGAAAAATGAAAGGTTATCACCATAATGTTTGCTTACTGTCTTTTAAATTAATTTGACTGTAGCACTGAATTTAGAACCAATGCTCACAATATAAAGCTGCAACCAAAGTGAGGAAATACACAAGATAAGGAGAGCTGCATTTGAAACTCTAGTTCAAAGGGATTTACACAGTTCCTAGAATTAATCACACCCCCTACCTGAAATAGTCCCCTTTGGGTTCAGAGATGTCTTAACAACACAATCAATTTAAATGATGGAGTGAGTTACAGGTGTGTAATAGTGTGAGAGTCTTATTTTCCTGTCAGAATCCTATAATTTATCTAGAAAGAATATGTGCTTATAAGCTAACAAATTTTACAACTTTGTTCTGCACATATCAGTTGAGTAATATAATTAGAAGTGCTCACTCATTTTGGGGGGTTAGACTTGATGACCTTTGAAGGTCCCTTGTAACACAAAACTTTCTATGATTGTAAGTCCAAAGTGGTTTTTTTATTCTTTCCTGTTTTAAAGTGCAGACACCACAAGTACTGGCTAAAATAGTTTTATGGCAGTTCGTTTTTAGCATCTACAAGGCAAAATAACTGGACAGCTTTTTATCACATTTATATTTAAATGAGAAGTAAACAACACCAAAAAAAAAATACCATAAAGTTTGAGAAGAACCAATTTCAAACTTTTTAACACATTTTTATTTTCTGAAAATCACAGATAATATAAGTGTTCTATTTCAAAGAGTATTAATTTGTATTTTCTTGAAAATGAAAACACAGATTCACAACCCATTTTGCTCCTTGGCAGGTGTTCCATCAACTTTGAAAAAAAAAAAAGTGTTTTTTTAAAGTTAAAAATAAGATGAACTATTTTTATTGAATGCTTCTATATACATATGTAACATTTAAAGAATTTGTGAATTCAGAATATGGTTGTAAAAAAAACAGTGCTCACAAAAATCTTATTCTGAAATGGGTGCTCTTCTTAACACTTTCTCTTGTTTTTCCAAACACAATTCTTGAAGATGAAATGGTTGATACTACCCAGTTTGTTCTTATCCTGTACTTAAACATTTGAATTTCTCAGATACTTTAAAGATTGCCTGGCTGTAGTGTGACAACTTAGATTAATTATTGTTGTCTATAACCATTATGTTTTGTAAAGGAAGGGCGTCTGGTTTTTTACAGTACAACTGGCTTTTTTTTTCGTCTTGTGCAAACGTAATATTCTTCCAGAATGTTAGTGGCACAGCTACAGACCTTTAGCCAAGATAAGGCATGTAGATTTGCTTTAATAAAGGCATTTAAAAATGCAATGCAACTCTTCTGTTAAATACTTTGCAAACGATCTTTGGACAAAAATATTGAATGTGAAAAAGTACAGAAGAAGGTGAGAAGCAAACTTAAAGATGTGCCTAAGCTGTAGCGGAATAAAAAGCAGATTTGCTGAGAAGGAACAGGGTAAAGGAAATTACCCCGATGCCACATGCAATAGGACAGGAATACAAACACAGGAGAAAAAAAGAGCAAAAAAAGGAACTAATCAGAGACAAAAAAAGGACAGAAACAGCAACATCTTCACAATTTTCACAGATAACTTGAAGAACTATGCAGTGTAACAGCTGACATAAATGAAGCATTTTGATTTGAAGCAATGTAATTCCTATGGTCTTTCCTGCCCATTATTTGTCATGAGACAAGTATTTTGCCACTGTGAGGAATTAGCTGATAATTAACAAACTATTTTTATCTTTTAAAGAAAATTACATAAGCCAAATAATCAGCAAACTCATGGGTATACACACAAGCAATATTTGCACTCAGAAATATAAATTAAAGTTACAAAAAAATAAACCTTTAAGCCATTTACCTTGGCAGGTTGTATAATGGTGCCATTCTGAAACATGCAACAACAGCCCTTTTGCGTTGCTTTGAGAGGAGTTTGTGCCAAACAGCTTTCTTGGATCTCAGTGGTTGTTCAACCTATGGGAAAATATCTTCTAGCACATATAGTGTAAACTCTTCACCTTTTATTCAAAATTTTCTTTTTAGCTACTGGTTAACGTAGTTAGCAAATTAGAAAAATGTTACAAACACTTCCCATCATATAAAAAAAAAGCTCTTTGGGGGTTTTATTTTTTTGTTGTTGTAGTTTTTGTTTTAAAATTAATAAGAAAACATACTGGGAGCCATATAAATAGTTCCTATCAGGTTACACAGAAGAGCTCAAGATGTCAGAGTACCACATGTATGGGACTCCAAAATAGTTATTTTGTTTGTTTCTAACTCTGCATATTCAATTGTTCATGTGAGTGAATTTCTGTATTATATAATTTGTGACAGAAAAGGATTAACTTTATGTGGGAAGAGTACAAATGTCTTGTTGTATTTAAATTGTATCATTTGAACAAAGAGCCGACTGATTCCTAAATTGCTACAGCATCCTCAGGCGTAGAAACAGGAGATGGGTTAAGACTAGTACATTAAAATAAGTGCACCTGCAAATATCTCAATATCTCTTCCTAAAATTACAGAGTTTTCAGCTACTGAATGGTAACTTTTGTATACTATATTTCTTGCAACTGTTCACAAAGTTTTGCAGAGGCAAATACATCCTGAGTTTTCCCTGAAGCTAACCTGAGACATGTCGACAGACTCCATTAAAATCTGCATATATATACAGCTGTACGTGCATGTGTGTGCACAGGCATGCACAAAAATAATTTTTATCTGGACACTTTGATAATGACAGTAACTAAAGCTGAAATAATCTCTATAAGAAAAAAACCCACGCTACTTTAAAACAAGCACAGTGTAGACATTCCACTCTTTACCTGTTCTAGATGATACAGAGCAGCTGATATCCTCTGCACGCGTTCCACGTTCCTCTCAGGGTCAGTGGGTTCATCACTCTTCAAAATGTCTTTGTACAGATTTAACTGCCACTTCACTGCTGGATCATCAGACTAAAAACCAATACATTTTGTAAGTAAGCAGCTGAGTAAGACACTGAATTTGACTACTAAACACTATTATTCTCATAGTACATTAAAAAAAGTTATAGATATTCCCGCTTCATCTGCTCCCTTTTAGTCAAAATTAACATCTGCTATATGCTCAGAAAAATGGCATTAGATTCTATTTATTTTTGGGTAACTGAACTCAATTCTTAAGCAAGGTTCTGTGTTTTTATTTCATGTAACCAAATAAAGCACCCTGGGATGCTGTATCCCATTAAATGCATTAAATGTAAGGAAGCACATTTAGTACTGAGACTGAGTTTAACTCTTGTGTTAAGATGACACAAGCTTTTCTTATTTTATCACAGTCACTTTAAATTGCATATATTCTTAGAAATACTATTTAATCATTAGTAGAAGTGAAATTCAAGAAGAAAAGCTGAAGTACTCTAAATTTTATTTTCTTCTTGGATTGAGAGGTTTCTGAGTAATTATAACTTTAAAACTGTATCAACATCTCTATTCTTTACACTTATCACATTCCACAGGATTTCCTGAAACTTGAAAATACCCACCAAAGCTACGTTTATTGTCATGAAAAAATTATGAAGAAAAATGGTAAAATGTCAATTTTATGATAGCTTTTCAATGTCTTTATTTTTTATGTATCATGATAAGCAAAACAATTGTGACTTCTGTGTTTTAAAAGTGCATATCAGAATTTTTAAGATAAGATTTTTTTTTGTATTACCTTTTCCTGCAAATGTAAGTTGTTACGTATATGTTCTTTGACTTCATCATCAGTGTCCCTCTGTAGAAAAGTAGAAGTATTTTTCAATTCAGATTATGATTCATCTCATAAGAACATGTACAAAATAAACCAGCTATTATTTTACATTGAAACATAACCTCTTTTGTTTTCCAAGTGCATAAGTTACCAGAAGGACCTGGGACAAAGGCTTTCTTTAATTTTGACCACAAGCCGAGGATTCAACTTTGAAGAGAATTAAAGCTCACAAATGGTATGTCAGTATTTAGTCCAAACAAATAAGCATATGCAAAAATGTACATTGGTTATAACTGGGAAAAGATGTGGAAATCATTGCAGCTGTCTATACACACCAATTTTTCTTGTGAAAGCACAACTAACAGCTGTATTTACAGTACATTGATATATTTATTTATATTGGCTGCTTAAATATCTATGCCTCAAAGATCAGCTTATAAAGTTCTGCTTATTCTGCATAAATTAAATATTCCAAAGTATACACTTACATGGCTGTATCTAGTCTTAGCCAAAGAGATGAGCTCTTGATCTCCAGGAGTACACATATTCAAACCAATAGGAAGCATCTTCTTAAGTGCAGCTACAATCAAGGAAGTCTGAATGGAGTACAAATCCCCTCTGCGTTTTGATTTCTTTCTCTCTTGATCTTGTCCTCCAGACTATAATTAAAAAAAAAAACAGAAAAGTAAATTACTCTAATTCTCTGATCATACACTTTTCCAACATGCTCTTCTCCTAGTGCTTCAAGGAAACTATGTTCCTGATGTAGTACAATTAATTAAAAATGCTACATTAGAGAAAGGGTGTCCAGTCTTGAGCAGGAAATGTGAAGGAACAGTTTTGATGTGTGCCAATGCACCAGAAATTGAAATTTAACAGTAGCATTTTAATAGCGGTAACATATTTTCTGGATCTTAACTCTGAAATCAGAAACAACCCTAAAATTAAAAGCTGAGCCAGTCTCAGGAGACACAATTAGTTCTCAGAGTTACAGAGACAAATTTAGGATGTTTACATTTTCATTAGAAATTTACATAAAGATAGTCATCCAGGGTCTGAATGTATGAATATTGTGTGATTTGTCTGAACTGAAAAAATACCAGTATCTAAAAGGCTTTGATTCAATGCAATAAAATGCTGATGAATTAGTGCCTCTGGGAAAGCACTGCCCTTTGGCTTTGGCTAATGTAAGTAACTCTGGGATGAAAAATTAAGCCTTTTGCATCTTTGGAAATCACAAGTGATAGGAAAACGAACACAAAGGAAACGAAGAAGTAAACAGCACCACAGAGTAACATCTTCCCTATCTTCTTGCAACAGACACTGTACAACAGTATTTTACACACAACTTTTCATTTATGAGACAGCAAACCAAAATCTTTAGAACAGACCCATATATTTAATGAACATAGGGTAAACAACAACAACAACAAAACAGCCCAGTTCTGAATTCTGTACCTAGATTAAACTCCTGCTACACTCAAGGGGAGTTTTGCCTAAGATAAGATTTCAGGACCAGGCCTCCAGGCTTATACAACACTACAAAACAGCAGATGCTTGCATTATCCCTCCACATCCTTTTCCCTCTGTCAATTAAGTTTTACTGATTACTGTTTTTATAATATATTGTGTAGCTACACATCAGGATACAGCAGAATCCATTGCATTTCATTATTTACCAATTATTAACACACTGTTATCACAGTAACCACCAGAAGTAAAAAAAAAGGCAGCCATATATACTCTACTGAGTGGTAAATTTTGGCAAATTCAGTCTTCTAGATGGTGAATCTCTGTGTACATAGCTGGTGTTGAGCATTTTGCAGGTCAGAGGGAACACAAAATGGATGTGGCTTCTTTTCTTAAGGAACTAACAATTGCAAGAGAGTACCTTGCCTCAAAGCTTTGCTTTTGGAAGTGCCTTAGAAATAGCAGTGATGTAATGGCTATAATAATGACATTATTTGTATTCTATATTGACAGCAGACAAACAATTCCCACAATGTATCACTGTATTCCAGTGGCGTCACTATGTATGTTAAATAGGGAATAAAAAAAAAACAAACAAAAAAACCACCCCATTAAAAAAAAAAAAGAAAAGAGGATAGATAGTGGTTTACTTTACTGCACCTTTATGCTTGTAGACATTTTACATATCCAATTTTCTTTTTAATTCCAGATTAATAACTAGGTATGAACAAAATAGGTGAATCTTAAAACCTGAACATTTTTCAAACATGAAAGGAGGGTCCATTCTGCCTTTGCCATGAAATTCTGCTGTCTGTGAATTCACAACTCCTGCTGATAAATGTGTAAGTAGAGTCACAGACGGAAACCTAAATGCCAATAAAATGATGTCTCTTTCAGTTCTAATATGCACGTATAGGAGTAAACACAGCACCTTCATTTCATATGTAAAGAGCATTAAATATATGGCATATTTTTGCCTAAATAATTAACTGTTCTAAAAGGACCTCAACAAGAAGAATGACAATCTGCTTGCTTAACACCACATAATGCTCTTACTTGTCTGAGGATTTAAACACACAAATTTTCATTTCAACAAACATATACAGAAAAAGAATTACAGATTCTCCAGTATATTTATAATAATTAAATGTACAGTCCAAAGAAGGAAATAATTTATTTATACTAAAAAAACCCAAACAACCAAATCAGCTAAAACTGGTTAACATGATGGAATTTTTTTTTTTTTTTTTTTTTTTTTAATTTCTAACCCTTCTTAAGCCTTTAATTCTCTGAGATTACCATGAGAGCATTCACTAAATCCTACTCTATATACCAGGGGAACTTTCACAATAGCAAAGCATGAAATTTGGTCTATTAGTTTAACACAACTGCTCACTTTTTAACTTATGCCTCCAACTTCATTGATTAAAAAGTCTTCACGGCATCATGTGTGCTTCTCAGCACACAAGGTGAAGGGAAAGATGTCAAATCTCACATCTTTAGTAAATGTAATTTTAATTTTGGAGAAAAAGGTAGGATTTGAACTCTGTATCTTATTTAAGTTTATTGCTTCTAAATATCATAAGCCAAATACGTGTTTCTGATGACTCTACTTAGGCATTGCTTTTATGCTTTTACACTTTTACAACCTCTGCTTCCATGTATGAGCAAAAAAAAAAAAAAGAAAATCAGAATGCGGAAAGATAGCAGAGGCAGAATGTATATCTAAAATAATTACAGAAGGTAACTTCACTAGACATTTTCACATTAAGAAACATGGGAGTGCCAAAGGGAATTTCAGCTATTTTGATCAAAAACTGACACTTTAACTCAGTAGGTGGAACCTGGACCTTCACTTTGTGACGCCACTGCTATGATCAATGGAAAGAATGCTTTGAGCCTGATCATCTCTAAATCTAAAACATAGACACATCATGCACTTTGACCTGTACCTTTACTTGCATGGCCTGTATGAAAGAAAAATAAAGGGAAAAAAAAGGTAAGTAAAAGAGATGAAGAGATGATATTTTTACAAGTTAGTAATAAACTTACTTAGCTTTATCAGGACAATAATAATATTCTAAATTTTTAGCTAAAACAGTAGACTGTAAGCATATAATCAAATGAGATCTTACTGAAATAATTTTTATTCAGCTTAATCCTCATTGGTGGTTAAGCTTCTGAATTTATCTCTTGCTATTCAGCACTACCATTTGTTGCTCCAGCACACAAGGCAGTACATAAGCACATCAATATACTAATTATTGCATCTTTTCCCAATATTATTAAATGGAGGAGGTTGTCTGGAACTCTGCACAGTCCAATAACATAAATACTATTTTCATCAAAATTGCTCTTCCTACCTCTTTTCCCCAGCAAAATATGGCTGAGAAAAGTCATGTTTAGAAATAGAGATCAAAGTAGCACTATGAAGATGCAACATTTAATTTACAGATGTATTTTTCCATTCTGTAGCTCATCAATGTTTTGAAGACAGCCTGAGAGAAAGCTTATGTTTGTATCTTAGCAGTACTCATGTTGAGAAGGCTATTATAAATTAACTGTAACTCGCATACATACACAGTTTTCTTTTTTCTGCATTTTGTGTTAATACCATAAATGCACTTAAATAAACATGTATTCCACAGTCAACACTATATTATAGTTGTGTCAGGCAGTCTTAAGAAGATAACAACAAACCACATAGTTATGGTAAAATGGAAAAAAAATTGACAGTTACTCAAAGGAATCCTTGATCAGGCATAGGAAAATACTATAGAAAACTGCTGGTTAAAAAACAAACAGAAGAACCATAAACATGGGCCTATCACGGGCCTTCTGTGATACCTAACAGTAACTTTGTTTTCTTGTGATATTTGAATTAGCCTCAAAATGCTGAAGCCAAGCTATTATTAAAAAGTCAATACAAGTCAAGAAAAATTGAAAGATTAAGAGTCTTCAATAATTTACTCAGACAAATATCAAATTTTAACTGTAAATTTCAATTATGTGAAATATGTAGATGCTGCACAGACATGGCTCAGCCAATACACTAAAGGTATGTAAAGACAACATGTTAATTGTATTTCATTTATCAGTGATGGCCATAAAAGTAACCCACTCGTAATTTACCACAGTATAGCTAAAGGAAATACATTCTATTCCATTGAAATAGTCTCAAAGAAGAGATCTAAAGTTCTTGCAGAAAATACTAACATGAAATCCTCTAATTATTGTATACTGGCAGACAATATGTATTACATAATACAAATAGGTACAAACCACAACGTTGTTTCATAATATAAACTTGGACTTTGTGACTGCCTCAGATTTCAATAATAGGCTGCCGAAATGCTTCTTAAAAATAGATACAAAAAACTAATGAGGGCCAGTCGAATAAAACTTCTGTAGGATACGCAAGTGTTTAGATACTGAGTTTTTATATTCAACCACACATTTATTTAGATTTCAGAATGTAAAGAAAAAAATTGCCCACAATTTTATTACACATTTATTATGTCCATGTGCAGGTACATGTTTAGTCTCTTACAGCAGTTAACTGTAAAACACAAAAGGACATCTTTGCATCTTAATCAAAATACTATTTTATCAACAAACCTATGAAGAGCTCAAAAATAACAGATTAGTGTAGCTGAATATGCTTAAATTCTCCATTTCAACACTTCAATTACAAATCTGTTATTTCAATGTAATCTAAGTTACCAGTCTCTCTCAGACTGGAAGTTCTCTAACTTACCATTCCCCTCCGAGCAATCTGCTGCCATTTTTTTAAAAAAGAAAAATTAAAAAACTTGCTCAGCTGTTAATACATTTATTTGATAAAATATTAACAAAGTTAATATGGTATTGTCAAAATAAGATGGGTATTTAAACAATTTCTTGATTGCAATGATGAATCATTTGTTACCACTACTATTAACTACTGATAAATAATGTAATCCTTATCTTTCATCATCTGCATAATTTTGTTTGTTTATGTCATGTAAAGGTATAGAACCTTCCATACATGACATATCACACATTACACACTAGCATTATAACAGCATTCTTCCTAAGATACAAGATACTAAGTGTCTGTTGTAAGACAGTGGCCTAAAGCAGTCTGAGATCAGCAAGGGGCCTTACTCCTTTAAGAGACCCCCAAACTATTCTAGTCTTGGGTCGGATATTAACAGCCAATGTTCATATTCCCAGTTATCTATACATTGTCATGCTTGATAAATACTGGATATGATCACTTCCACTAAAAATCATGTGAATAAAGAGGAACTCATGATAAAAAGTAAAGTGCTAATTATTCTGTTAGCATACTACTTCCTAAAATGACTTAATATTAAAGCGAGAAATTATAAAAACAGTGTTCTCTAATGCAATGTCCTCTACTGACTACTCTCTGAGGATATAAATAAGTAGCAAACCTTGTAAGAAAACTTTCAATTCAGTTATTTAGAAAATTTCTTGTTTATTCTAATCTATGCAATCTTTTAAAAACAAGAAAATTATTCAGATCTAAATGCGTGCTTTGCTATATATGCTGGCTTTAGAGCACTTACGTTTTATATCATGAAATGTTATCAATTTCCTGCTTAGAAACCATACATAAAATTCAAGTACACCACTTCTAAAAGATGTCTCATGCATTGAATCATGCTTTTAAATCATCAGGAAACAAACGCCTGTCTAAATGACCAGCTGTTCTGCAATCACTCCTGCTGATATGGTACCATATTAATAAAATATTAAGTCATGAACAATACAATCTTTTATGTCTTCCTATATTAGCAATAACCATGCACAGCATCCTTGAATGCTATGTTTAGATATTATCATGCTTACAAAAAAAATTGTGTAACTAAAAAAAAAATAATCTCCCTGTACTGTATACTCATACGAAGAAAAGTGCATTTACATATGCATCTACATCTCTGTTATGTATAAATATTTATACAAGTATTTCTATATGTCTGTATATTTAAATGTACACAAGAGGCATTTGAATGCGTAACCTCAAACCCAAACTCTTTCAGATTTGAGTCTTATAGATTCTTGATGAAATATTTCTACAAATGTTTCTGTATGTCTGTATACTTAAATACACACAACAGGCATTTGAAAGCATAACCTCAAGCCCAAACTCTTTCAAATTTGAGTCTTATAGATTCTTGATGAAATATTTCTACAAATATTTCTGTATAATGTCTGTGTATTTAAATACCCACAACAGGCATTTGAAAGCATAACCTCAAGCCCAAACTCTTTCAAATTTGAGTCATATAGATTCTTGATTTTAAGTTCCTGACATTTCATCCAAATTGGAGCAGTATGAAGGATACCAATTCTTTATATTGTGAAGATTTGTTTTGTCATTCCTGCCATGCCAGACTGACTAAAATATGACACTATTTACATAATATCCTATTATCAATACTGCAATGAGACACAATTTTGATTAAATATGAATCAGCTCATTCTAATCTATAATATATTTTTAAAAGGTACAGCTATTTCTTGGCTCCACAGGCTAATTCTACTGTGTAAATGTTGAAGTATACGTATTAAATTTGTCTGTACTGATTACTGTACGATAAAAGTACAGAGCTCTGTTCTTGTACAACTGATCATCAAATAGCCTGGACCGTACCCATTACTCATCATGCTACTGAGAATAATACAAACGTTTCAATTCTATCACAAAATTTCCAGGAGCTGCATCTTGAAAACAAGAAAAGACAGTAAAAGTTTCCTTTTATTCAAATATGGAATCTCTATATAGTTTGAATTGCTGTTCAGAGCCAGTCATGGACTAATGATCAACAGAAAGTCTGTTATTTTTGCTTGTAAACTCTCCAATATCAGCATTTGGCCTAACCAAGTTTCAGAACTTAAAAAAGTATAATAGAAAAGAAGCAAATGTTTTTTAAGAGAAATAAGAAAAATAATGGCACATTTTATTTCACTCTCTGGTGTCTAAAGTTGGACTTACAGGTTACAGCCAATCAAAACACAGGTAAATACGAACCAGTAAATCCCACCACTTCTCTGGATCACTTTCAGAATAGGATTACTCCAAACACATTACAAATATGAATAAAACAGTGTTGTTAGCTACATTTACAAATACTAATTTGTAATTTGACTTCAACTGGCTTTAGCTGAGTAAGCAATCTTCCTCAGCTAATGTCGAGGCAGATTTTTTTACCTTGACAACATGCATTTTCTCTATTATACAGGTAACAAATGTACTTTCCAGCCATCATGTTGGCATCTTGTCATATTGGAAATGAACAAAAGAGAAATTCATGTGGTCATTAATGAAAAGCCGCACGTGGCCCGGTAGGTGTACGAATAAAGAGGTACATGGAAGGTCAGCATTCTTCCATCAAGTCTGACACAACAACACCGTTTGACATTCACAAGGAAAACATCAGGCAGTCAGTGGTTCTTCACTTGCAATCAAAAACCTGGATTATATATTACAACACATATTCTCTGATATATTTAACTTTTTCATATCAAGATCTTAATTTTTGTCTTTGACTACTAAGCAGATATTTAATACATAACTTTAAGGTACATAGCCTGTATTTTGCATAGTAGCTGTCACATCTATCATCAAGAAACAAGAATATTTTTTGTTTCTTCTACCAGCACAGCAGCTGCAATCCAAGTAGATTTGTAGAGCCTTCTTACCACATACTAAACATATGCTGAAGATTTAACTGATTCATAATTTATTAACTTACTTTAGACATCTTGCTCTTGCTGTCTCCTGTTAAAAATGCCAAATTATTGATTTCATTCTGAATCACAAAATTTTGTTCTTCTCTTTTGAAATTCTAAAGATGAGGGGGAAAAAAAATCACCAGAAGTTTAATTCCTCTGCATGTACCACATTGATATACAAAGACAGAATGAAATGGAAGAAAAAGTATATATCTGTTCTTACATGTGATTTACACCACAGGATAAAAACTTCAGCTACCATTCGAAAGAGTTCATCAGAATCTGCATCTGGTTTCTTTAGCCAATTTGCTCTAGTTACAAAAACAAGAGAAATTTTAAATAAGACATTTTAAATAAGGCAACTGAGTATAAAAGTCTCTATTAAACAGGTTAGGTTACATTTCTATAGTTAATCTTGGAACTTAATGAGAGTCGCTTCAGTTTTCCATGACCATGGTTAGAGAGACCATTTTTCAAGGCAGTTTTATCCATGTCCAACAAAATTCCTAATTCTCGACTACTTATTTCTGCCTTCTCCTCCTCCCCATGATGCCAACACATATTTTATTTTTGTGCCTGTTCTGCAAACCAAACTAAGAACCAGACCTGGCTGTATTTTTCTGTTTCTTTTTTCTTTCTCATAATAGAACTTTGTTATCAAAATTTTGCGTTGATCCAAAAGAGAACACTGTGATGTGGAGAGGAGGAAGAATACAGGGACCTGAAGTACCTGTACAGAGCACAGGTACAGCTATCTTTAAAGCTGTACAGACTGACTTCTTCAATTGGTTTACTTTAGTAATCTAGGAACTTAACAGAACTTCAGTCTGGATCTGTCTCCACCAGGTTGCTCAGAAAACTTGGGCAAATGAACTAACAGATCCAGCCCTCCTATATGTCTCTATGCTAAAATGCATTAATATTACCATACATAAACTGGGCATCTGGCAAGAGACATGGGAAGCATTATAAGTTATGTTCATTAACTCTGTGTTCCAATCTAGTTTTGTTTTTTTGGTTTTTTTTGGGTTTTTTTTCACAGACCAGTTAAATCTGTGTTTTTTAAAAACAGGAAGTTTTTCCTTCGTGCCAAGGTCTGACATAGTGAAGCCACATGTTCATCTAGAAGAAGCAAGTCATTCTCAGTGTGAATTTCATTCTTGAGTATGCACACAATGAAAATGCTCCTAGGTAGCCCAATATGTACTAACAGCTAAAAGTCTCAGCAGGCAATGATTGTGTACAGAGGAACAATGTTGTTAACAACAGGATTAAGGTATTGTAGATACTGAGTTACTACAGACACTTCAGATACTCTTCTGAAGAGCATCTTGGGGTCATGTTCTGAGTCAAAGGAAAGTGAAAGTGTAGGCACAGAATAATCCTTCATTAAGTAGTTGAGAAGAAAAACGTCTGGTAATTCCAAAGGCAATACAATGGAAATAGAGTTTTTATTTCCATCTGAAAATAAAAACAAAACAAAACCAAACCCACAGATGATTAACACCTTTGTGGTATTACCTATAAATAGAATGATTCAATCCAGGTAAAATGTTTTTCATCCCTTCATTAACAATTAAGGCGTTTAGCCATTTTTTTTAATTTTTGAAAGGCATATTCATTTGTAATGTCGTTGGGGTGTGGTAGCATATATATATAACAAAGCTGGTCAGGATATGCATTCTCAATGATAATGCTGCAATTACAATACAATATAAGCCAAATGCATGTGAGAAAATGGTGTAAATTCAAGGTATATATTTCTGTAAATTAAGAATCCTAAAATAATGACAATCTGATTCTCAGCATAACATTAAATGCACTGTGTTCTTTCTGATTATCTGATCTTGGAACCTAGTACACTAACTAATAAATATGAGTTTAATTATTAGTTTTTATTTACCTGTTGTTGTCTACATAGCGTATCAACATTGGATAGAAGGCATAAAGGTCTCTACAAAGAACAGCAAACTCATCCAGAATGAGTAGCTCAGCTTCTTGGGTGTCAGTTTTACTATCTGCTTTAAGTTGCTCCTCTTCCACCACAATCTTTACAGCTTTCTTCTTCAATTTCTCCAGCGTTGGAATAAAGTGAGTTTTCAGCAGATCAGGCCTGGCTTTGCTGATGATGGGTTGAGCGTAAACTACATAAGAAGACAGACAATCCTATGGTTAATGCACAGTTGATGTTTTTCATTGTATTAATATGAACTCTGCAGTTCTAGAAAACAAAGATCATAGTGCTTCAGATATTTCTGGAGCATCATAAAATTATTAATAAAACTATGAATATAGGCTTGTAACAACTGTGTGTATTGGGAGATTAAAAGCCAATTACAGAGAATTACTCTTTAAAAATATTTACCATACCTGCAATTCTTTTCATCCAAGATGCTTCATCTATTCCCAGATTGTTGTTAATGATTTTTAGAATGTTTCCAAGAACGATGCTTAGATGCTCAGATGTTATCATTGTACAGCAAGACCCAGCACTCTGAGGAACACTCTCAGACCCTCTTTCCCACCAGTAGGATAAATAGTTGCATAGCATGGGTAAGATAACCTCAATTACATGAGGCATTTCAGTATATCTTGCTCCAGACTCTGCTAAATCATTAATTTCCTTTATTAGTCCATCCAAGTGAGGGATCTCTGGACACATCTCTTCTACTGTATCAGGCATACCTAAAACTGCAAGGAAGGGTAGAAAAGCAAAAGAATAATTAACAAAATATAAGGGAACATCTCCATTCATCTATTTTCAAACCCTAAACATACAACTAACGTTGACACTCAAGTGTTTTTTCTGTCACCATCTTGGGTGGACATAATTATTTTGAGGGACAGAGATCTACTCAAGAGAGTCCAGCGAAGGGCTATGAGGATGACCGGGGGACTGGAACGCCTGACTTATGAGGAGAGGCTGAGAGACCTGGGGCTTCTTAGTCTGGAGAAGAGAAGACTTAGGGGGGATCTAATTCATGTGTATAAATATATGCGGGCTGGGTGTCAGGAAGGAAAGGACAATCTCTTCTCACTTATGCCCTGCGATAGGACACGGGGTAATGGTCACAAACTGGAGCACAAGAAGTTCCACCTCAACATGAGGAAGAACTTCTTTACTGTAAGGCTTACAAAGCACTGGAACAGGCTCCCCAGGGAGGTTGTGGAGTCTCCTTCCTTGGAGACTTTTAAGACCCATCTGGATGTGTTCCTGTGTGACCTGCCCTAGGTTAGATGGTCCTGCTCTGGCAGGGGGGTTGGACTCAGTGATCTCTGGAGGTCCCTTCCAATGCCTGACATTCTGTGATTCTGTGATATAGTAAGATTCTGGAGTATACACAGGTCTCTCATCTCCTGGTTGATGTCTTTCTGATGATGCACATATAGCACTGAGGCAGACAAGAACTGCCTTGGATTTACTATAAAATGCCCTGCAGTTATCTGGTGAGCAGTCCAGCTATTAAAGTGCAGAACTGAGAGCTTATATCAATAAACTCTGGCCATTGTTTCCATAAAAATTTACAACTTCCATGTCAGTTTGCAAAAGACTAAGTCCACCTCAGGAAAAAGAAAACAAGCAGCCCAAAATTAGGGATACAATTAAAATTAAACTGTACCTAGTTCATGAACTCTGCAGATCTATCTCCCAAGAAAAATGTCACGAAAGAATTTCACTTGTCAGATGCTTCTATTAGAAACTGAAGGTTGTTTATTCAGAAATTAACAATCCATCATAATCTAATGCCAGACATTCTAGCAAAATTAGTTGGAGAGAAACAACACTTTTTTTATATCTATTTTTTTTTTTTTTTTTTTTTTTTTTTAGTAAAGACCAGTACTTACTTGCTCTTTCTCTTGCACTTTTTGTGTTGAAGACAGACAATGGGTTGTAATGATTGAGAGAAGGTTCAAGGAATGCCACTGGAATGGCTGCTGCAAGAGATGCTAAGCACTCACCAAGTGCAGGACGCTGCCTGTATATGAGAGACACTGAAAGTTACCTGAGAGGAAAAGATTTTCACTAGATTTTCAATGTCTAGCATGCATTATAATCAGCATTAACATTTACTGCTGATTTAGACTTTTTAATACGTTAGAAACTATTAGACAATTTCAAAAAATTCTATTTCTCATGTGAACAAAACTACTGGAAATTACAGTGGTATAGAAACAAAGTTTAATAAAACCAGCCTCCACCAAATATTGTATATCAGAGGTAAACTGCTCCACAGTACATCTGTGCAACTACAAACTATGGAAAATGTCAAATATGCACAAAGAATGGATTAGTAACTGCAAATTCTTATTATACCTTCAGTTTACTTAGGAAGCAAATTCATAAAATCAAAAGGAATCTGTTTTGGAAATCATACTCTTGTTCAAGATTTCACTTCTTTTCTCTGTGTGTGTATCTATATCTATATCTATATCATCTATATCTATATATCTATCTATATGTTTCTTCTGTTTTGCTCATTATACCACTTATAGTCACATGATGAGAAACACTACTGCTACTTATTGAAGATTGATTTCATGACTTTATGGCATTCTGTGTGGTGTGTTCTGAAAGGGGCAATTCTACATTCCCACACACAACCTTCCCACATTATTTGTCTGTTCTATGCTGACACTAAAACTCAGACAGCATCTTGATAAACTGGATGAAGGATTTGGTCCAGCAAAAAAAGCACCTCACCATAAAATCAAAACAAACCAAGCCAAACCAACAGCAACAAAACATGCTCAGCATTTGGCTACATAAACACTATTTGCCAGAAAAAAAGAAAGGGATGGAAATGTACAGGTGAAGGTGCAAGAGGAGCTGAAACAGGCCTTTTCTGCATAAGACCAGACTCGCATTGACTTAAAACTAAAGCTAGTGTACTCTTTTGAAGTCTTGAAGCACTGTTTGTACAAAATGCCTTACAGATTTTGTTATGCTTGACATACAGATTGGGTACAGATAGCACACACCTTTCACCTTTTGGTGAGCCCCATGGATTTTTTTTTGGAACAGACATGGACCTGTTGGAGCAGGTCCAGAGAAGGGCCACAACAAATGATCAGAGGGCTGGAACACTTCTGCTATGAGGCTGAGAGATTTGGGGTTTTTCAGTCTAGAGAAGGCTCTGAGGACTCCCTTCTCACAGCCTTTCAGTACTTAAACAGGGCTTGTAAGAAAGATTGGGACAAACATTTTAGCAGGGCCTGTTGCAACAGAACAAGGGATAATAGTTTAAAACAAGAAGAGGCTAGATTTAGACTAGATATAAGGAAGACATTTTTTACCACAGGGGTGATGAAACACTAGAAGAGATTATTTCACAGCCGTGCCGAGATGTGAAGAGTTATGCAACTAGATACCCTCCAACTTTGTTGCAGGAGGAACAAAAGAAATTGGCAAAAGCAATGGCCTTACAGAATTTAAAAACATTACAAAAAAGGATTTTTTTTTTACTTAGGTATTTCATGTAACGATTCATATATTACTCTATTTCAAGGGTGATTGCTCATTTGTTCTCTCTATGGAATTACTACAGTTTACTGTTTTACTGTTATCAAAGGAAATGCAGAAATCAATTATGACAAAATTAAAAAGAAACTGTGCTCCACCTATATATCTATGTATCCCTACATTATGGTTATCCATATAGTATACATTTTGCAACAGAATACATGATATATTACTATCACAGAGAGCAAACACAGAACATTTCATTAACATTTTTTTTAATACTGTTAGAATTCCTAGAGTACAGCCATGTTCTCTTCCAATTCAAATTGTAACAAAAGGTGTAATTATATATATAGGATATTTCGTAAAATTTTCTTAAGGAGGAATCTTTATTACATCTTTGCCTTCTGTTGGACCAAGAAGGAAAAACTTGGGGGGTGTGTTTGTGTATGTATAGGTACGCAAAAGCATAATAAAAAGCAGTTTGAAAAGACTGACATGAAATGCACTGAGGCTATTTAATCACATGCATGGTGTCATAATGCGCACTTGTCTTTCTGTATGAAAGGAGGATACCAAGAAGCCAAAAGAAGGGAAGGTGAACAATTATACAATGAGGCTATGAAAATTAAGTACGCAGATGTTCTTTATCATATAGAACTCCTAAATATGAGAAACCAAGGGAAAGCCTATAATTTTGCAGGATGGAAATTAGAAAAGACAAAAAGAATTTCAGACCAGATAGTCACTGACTTAAAAAGCAAATAACGTAAAATAAATCACTTGGGGAACTGAGTGGTTCAATAGAACTAGTGGAGTAAAAGGTACATAAAAGCCAAATTAACCTTTTAGAGAAAATATGTTAGGAAGAGAGCTAACTGGAAAAACTTATTCCAAAGAATGAGGAAGAACTGTCAGAGTCTGATGTACAAGCCTTGGAAGAAGTGGAAAAGCCCTGAAATTTAATCAAATCAATCTAGGCTTTGAAAAACCAAAGCAAGATAAACCACCACCAACTGATGGCAGTCATGAAGGAGCATTTCTTACTATACCATTGTTAGAATTTCTTCCATTTTTGGTAGTCGGCATTTTGAGAAGCCTCAAACAGGTCAAACTGAAGTCTTAAATTGAACAATCTGAATATGAACATATAGCTGAATACAGTAGTTAATTTTGCCATATTTAACTACTCTTGTTATGGATACAGCTATTTATTTATTTGTTCTAAAAATCCTTCAGAAATGTGTATCTAGAAACTAAAGAGGAAAAGACTAAGACACCATAAAGAGACATACAACTTCTGGGTACAGTGTACAAGAAGAGAGTTATCTATCCCAAACTTAGGACATACATTCCTGTTGCAGTGAATGAAAAGAGGTGAGTACCTGAGTATAGAATTCACAGTCAGAATGCCTGCAGCAATAATACTACACTTGACAGCAGAGCATTAGGGCTCAAAGTAGTGAGACTAATGCATTTTGCATCCAGTCCTCAACATCTATGAAGCACAGAGACATTTAAGGAAGAACAGCCCACAGAGAAATCAGAAACATTTTCAACATCCTTAACAAGCTAAACACAGAGGATAAAACCCTTGACAAAGGAAGCTTGTTACAACAAGGCAGCAGGAGCAATCCAACTTGGTATTATTTCTGAGCCCCAGCACCCAGGAGACTTGTAGAATCAGCTGAACTATTTCAGCCATGAAAAATGATATTCTCCTATAAAAAGTGAACTCTGACTCATGCTGTAATGGGAGTTAAAAACTTAATGTCCCTGTCAAAATTTACTAGGAGAAAAACTGTACTGTGATCCTAAATCTCAGCATCGTTTAACTTGTGTAACTGTTCAAGTCAGCTCAATCATTCACTTTTAAAGTTTTGCTGAAACATTGAGCAGTGTCTTTGAAATCCTACCTCCCACCTAGACACTGATATCTGCCTACAGCTTTAGTTTAAGAGCCTAAATGAGTCTAGAGAAATCCAAACTAAATGAAATCCACAGTAGGAAACCTCTCACACAGCTGTAGAAGACTAATTCACTTCTTTGGATATATCTCACCTGATAAATCTTCCCCTCTAAGAAGACAATTACAGTAGGAAAAGGTGAGCTGCTAACATCAGTGTTTAATGTTCAGTGCTTACATTTCTTGACAGTTGATTGGAGGCCTGTAATGTGAGCTCCTCTTATTGAAAGGCAACTTAAACACAATCATCTTTTATTTCCTGTGAGAAGACCTTGACTCCTAGTCGGAGCAGGGTTAAGGCTCTTCCTATTTTCCCTATCAGATCTGTGCCAAACAGTATTTGAGATTTGCAATCCAAGAAAGAAAGAGCATGGATTTGTAATTTAGAGGTGGATGTATAAAGGACTGAATGCATACATACGCAAGAATGAGCTTGTGCGCACAGGCACGTGCATGCAGTGGGAGGAAAGAGACAGTCTGTCCACCAGACCGATCTTCCATTTCTCATGGAAGAATTATTGAACCAACTCTGGAAGGAAGTGGAGACCAGCACCCCTCATACTAGGCAAAGTCTCTCTTAACCAGACTATGGAGTTGTATTTGCTCCAGTTTAGTCTCTCGGGCCCAGTGGATCTTAAACTTTTCACTGTACAAAAGATCATGAAAAGTGCCTAACCTAAAGCCTTCAGAAGTGTAAGAAAGGATTATGATTATCTTGGCTCTTGTCTTGTGACAGACACACCAACAGTTATGGTTCTCCTTTTCTCAAGTAGCACATGATAGATTTGAGTGGTTTCCTTTGTAAAGTTCAAGCCTGTCAAAATGTTCTACAATATGCTCAGGAATTTATGCTCAGTACAACTATTTTGAGAACTCTGTATAGATCTAGGTGAGAGACAGATACAGCCTACTTAGTACTCAGCCTACATGCCACCCCACCATGAAGTAGCTGAACTCTGGGAACCTTAATGGCAACCCATGGAAAAATATAACTTTCCCTATGGGAAAAACAAACTCCCTGCAGATACACTATCATATGCAGCATGAGTTGTCTGCTTTTATTTAGTTTGGGGTTGGCTTTTTTTTTGTGTGTGTGGAACTGAACTATAACATAGAAGCAACTACATTCCAGCTAAAGTGTATTTTAAACATGCTCACATTGTTTCAGATTTGACTTTCATTCAAGCTCCTTTATTACCTTAAGCAACACACTCCTAAAGAAGAGAAAATTTTACATGCTGAGTTTTTCATTCAATACCTTTCAACATAGATGTTCTTCCCAGTCCCAAGGGAGTAGAGGCTAGAAAGAATTCTGTAACATGAAATTTGTACATCACCAACTAGAGGAAAATAAGAAGTAGATTATCAGTATTTATTCAACTAAAGACTACTTTCCAAATATAAAATAGCTGGTTTTACACAATCTCATAAAGAATGTCTAAATCTTATAGCACATGTATCGCTGAACATTATAGGATGTCAATACTCCACACGTGTTATCTATCTTCAATTATTCTGATACCTGGTCTGACATCCACATTCATTCTAAAAACTAACAGACCATAGGACTTTCTAAGGCTAGCAAATACTTGCTAACAAGACATTGCAGGTTATCACACTTGCAGAGTACATTTTCAAGCTAAAACGGCATCAGTCTGTGTGTCTAACCACTAGGAACATGATCTAAAGGCTTCCCAACTTTTAAAACAAAGTCTTTTCATAGCTATCAATCTTTTAATTATCTTCTGCTTTGGAACTGTGATCACCCAAATATATACCAAAGTTTGGAACAGCATATTGCTGAATCTCAAAGAAGCATCTCAGTAATTTTAAACTAAATGGTGCTAAAAATAAGGAAAATTTAAATTAAGAGAACTAAAGCAGTTTTCAAATATAAGAAAAAAATCACAGGAAATTTACAATAATTTGTCTCCTTTAATCTAGAGAAATAAAAATATGTAATAAAAATAAGCATAGTTTGTATAGGAAACTAGTCTCATCCACTCAGTTGGTTAAAGGAGCACTTCAGGGGAAATTTTAATCTCTCTCCCTGTTTTGATAAATATTGTACAAAATTAACTTGAAACATACTATTATTTTTAGACATACACTAGAAATAAGGCACTGTACAGCTATATTTCAGCTTTAATGCTGGAAGTATATATGTTACTGAAAACAATTTCATCCTTTCAATTCATGCAGTCATTACTAAAAAGCATCTGCACTATGATAACATGGTAAACTTGCAAAATAAAATAAAGACTTACGAAGTAAATCAATTCCAAACTGATATTGTGAGATGTGTTCAAAAATTGATGTCAAGATTGGTAACAGTGCCACTGTAGTGTAATTGATATTCTGTGAAACACCCTTTATTTGTGTTCGTGAATGGGTGAATTTTCCAAGTTTAAGATTTTCTGAAGTTTTTTCCAGGTCTTCAGCTGCATTTTCAAAAAAGGCACGCAATCCAGCTTTAACAAGCTCAGATCCTGATTTCATAACAGTTCTGAAAAATAGTGAGGGGAAAAAATATTAATATTGCATTGATCTTTAGTAGTTGCATAAATATATATGTACGGTAGCTACATTCTATCAGTCTTTGAAGATCATAGAACTGGAGAATGTTAGGGGTTGGAAGGGACCTCTAGAGATCATAGAATCACAGAATGTCTGGGCTGGAAGGGACCTCCAAAGGTCATCTAGTCCAACCCCCCCACCATAAGCAGGGATATCTCCAACTAGATCAACCTACTCAGAGCTTCATCTAGCTTGATCTTGAGTGTCTCCAGGGATGAGGCCTCCACCACCTGTCTGGGTTGAAAACAGGAGATCTTTGATTGTGGGTGTTCTCTGATGCCTGCTCTCATTTCTGTTTTGGGGAGGGCAGACTCTGACACCATAAATCTGCCTCCTGTTCTGTCACCCTAATACTCCTTAACCTCTCAGCTTCCTCACTTAGCTGTGCCACCATGCTGAGGAGATCATCTAGTCCAACCCCTGCCAAAGCAGGATCACCTAGGGCAGGCTGCACAGGAATGCATCCAGGTAGGTTTTGAAAGTCTCCAGAGAAGAAGACTCCACAAGCTCTCCAGGCAGCTTCTTCTGGTGCTCTGTCACACTCTCAGTAAAGAAGTTTCTCTTCATGTTGAGGTGTAACTGCCTATGTTCTAGCTTATACCCATTATTCCTTGTCCTGTTACTAGGCACCACAGAAAGAGCCTGTCCCCCTCCTCTTGACACCCAGTTCTCAGATATTTATAGACATTAATAAGAATCTCTAAACCCTCTCTTCTCAAGGCTAAACAAGTCCAAGTTCTCTCAGTCTTTCTTCATAGGAAAGATGTTCAAGTCCCTTAATCTTCCTCGTAGTTGGACCCACTCCAGTAGATCCCTGTCCTTCTTGAACTGGGGAGCCCAAAACTGGTTACAGTATTCCAGGTGTGATCTCACCGTGGCAGAGTAGAAGGGAAGGAGAATCTCCCTAGATGTTCTGGACACTTTCTTAATGCACCCCAGGATACGATTTGCACTCTTGGCCACAAGGGCACACTGCTGTCCCATGGAGAACTCATTGCCTACTAGGACTCAAGGTCTTTCTCCATGGAGCTGCTTTCCAGCAGGTCAACCCCTAATCTGTACTGGTACCTGGTGATAACCCTCCCCGGATGCAGGACTCTACACTTGTCCTTATAGACCTTCACGAGGTTTACCTTTGCCCAGCTCACTAGCCTGTGTAGATCTCATTGGATAGCAGCATAGCCTTCAGGTGTGTCAGCCACCCCTCCCAGCTTGGTATCATCAGTGCATTTTCTGAGGGTACACTCTATCCCCTCATCCAGGTTGTTGATGAAGTCACCGCACAAAACTGGACTCGGTACTGATCCCTGGGGTACACCACTGGTCACAGGCCTCCAACTTGACTCTGTGCTGCTTATCACAACCCTCTGAACTCTGTTGTTGAGCCAGTTATCAATCCACCTCACAGTCCAATTGCCTATCCCACATTTCTTAAGTTTATTTATGAGGATGTTATGGGAGACAGAGTCAAAAGCCTTACTGAACTTGAGGTATATGACATCCACCGCTCTTTCTTCATCTATCCATCTATCCATTTGGTCGTGTCTTCATAGAAGGACACCAGATTAGTCAAGCAAGATTTCCCCTTAGTAAATTCTTGTTGGCTACTCCTGGTAACCTTCTTTTCTTTCATATGGTTAGAGATGGCCTCCAGAATGAGCTGCTTCATCACCATTCCAGGGATGGAGGTGAGGCTGAATGGTCTGTAGTTGCCTGAATCTTCCTTCTTGCCTCTTCTGAAGACTGGACAGATGTTTGCTTTCTTCCAGTCCGCAGGCACCTCTCCAATTCTCCATGATTTTTCAGAAATGATGGAGAACAGCCCAGCAACATCAGCCAGCTCTCTCAGCACATGCAGATGCATCCCATCGGGGGCCATGGATTTGTGCATTTTCAGTTGATCCAAGCGATCTCTAAGATGATCCTCACAGACCAGTGAGACCCAGCACATGTCAACCACTACCTGTTGGTGTGGCAGAGCCTCTGTTCCCTCACGTGCACTCCCCCCATGCCCTGCTGGCTGTCTTCCAAAGAGAGAAGGCTTCGTGCCAAGATACTCAGGTGTATCAGTGAACTTTACATTATGAACTGAGAAGGATTGTTACATTTACACAGCAGTACAAACAACAGTTAGCTTGGACTATTGCATACAAGAAAATAACAACAAAGAACTTGCTTCTTCAGTATCATCTTTCCAGTTTTTGTGATGTGCTTTCAAATAAAGTGGTGAGAAAGCTTTTCCATACAATATACACAAGAAAAATAACTCTTAATCCCTGAATTTTCAGGGGAGCCACAGTAACTAGATAGGTAAGCAGGCATCCTGACTTGCATATCTTCAAGGTACCCTAAATCTAGACAATGAAACTGCAATACCAGCATCAGCGTCCCATTCCTTAGTTTTTCTGTCATTATTCTCCAGCTCCCTAATGACGCTTTCTAGTGTTGTTATTCACAATGAGTTCATTGTCAGGCTGCCGTATATCTTAACTAGGCTGGAAGAGAGTTCAAATTAGAAAGCTATCCTGGCCTGTGTTTTAATCTGCATAAGGTTTTCAATGGTAAACAGTAAAAGTTAGCAAATGTAACTATGACCATATATTAATACATTTTGCATACGTCTAATACTAAATTTTCCAGTGTGCACTGAACTGTCTCAATATCTATAGGTATGAATATTTGCACTTCCTTGGAAAGGGTGACAAAAGTTTTCGGTGTTTCAATGACGGATATTGAACAGAAAAATGTAGATGAAAACCTTTAGAGGAAATCTGCTAACATGGAGGTCAATATAGGAATTATTAATATTGCTAATATCATTAATCACAAATAAGGTATGTAAAAAAAAAAAACCAAACAATCCAACTGCTCCTGTAAAGCTCTACAACACCTATGTATTTGGTAGTTGGTACAGGTGTTGCAAACTTACCTTGTGTCAAGAGACTGAGCTAAGATGTGCAGGCAGTTCACCATAGTAGCAGAATCACTACCTGGTTAGAAAAAAAGACACAATGAAAGCACAGTAATATAGAAAATGTAGGATCAAAAATGATCAAAAATCTCATTTTGGAGATGCACAGGTTAAACAAGACATAAGTCTCCCAGCTTAGGTCACTGGAGGGAGAGTTATGTCTGGTTCTAGAACTAAGTTTCATTAGTTAGAAGGCTCATTTTCATCACTTCACCCTGCAACATTTTGAACTTTTTATCTTGTAGCACTTATATGTTTTTATAATTTTCTTACCAATATCTGTGAAATAGGTATGTTATTTTTTCCTTACATCCCCCTAGCCGATTGAGAAACTAATCTATTGAATGCAACAGTTGGATGACAGAAATCAAAATAATTACCATGACTTTTGAAAATCTAAAAGTAACTGCAAAGGCATGAGATTTCAGGTAAGATAGAAGGAATAATTATACATTACTTGCATTTTTAACTTTAACAAGTTCTTTCTTAAAAACTTACCAAAAAGTGAAATCCTATGTCTAACAAGAGCTGCTAGTTTGCAGAACAGGCTAAAGTAGAAAAGAACAGAAAGAGCAAAACAAGACAAGACAAGACAAAGATTAAAGATTTATTTAGAATATGAGGTAGAGAGCAGTGGGGATATGAAAGAGAAAACACAACATATTTTCTGGAAAGTGTATTTTGAATCATATGTAATAACATCCAGTCAACTGCATTAAGCAGAGTAACTTGGAAGCTTCTGAATTTGCTCATTTTCTAAGCTTCACTATTTCAGAGATGACTAGAAATGTGACACTCTCTTTTGATTATAGTGGTTTATAACAATTGCATATTATATGGTTGAGTCATTCTTTATGTCTTTTATTTCTAAGAGAATTTTTTTGTAGGAACAAGAAAAACTGAGTAACTTGTAGTGTTTTACTTGGCATTCTGCAGGAGATGCATTACAAATCTTCATACTATTTAAAACAATTTCCAAAGATATCCTTTGTAAATAAATAAATCTGCGTTTAGCCACTGTTGATGATGAGATGAAATACATAAAGACTAGAAGAGCTTCTGGCAAGTATGTCAGAAACTTGTGTATCTAATCTATCTTCCAAAATAATATGATCATAAAGAAAAAAGAAAAATCATCAGTTCTCTAAAGATTAAAAGCACTAGGTCAATTTCTAAAACCAAATACAACTAGGCAGACTTGTTTATCATCTATGCTATACATAACAAATGAAATTAGGATGCAACAAAATTAAGGCAATATACCTAAGGAATTGGTATGCTCTGTTTACCAAGAGCTTGTCATTGTTATCTTCACAGTAGTAAGGAATTATACTATAAGGAATCTTATAATTCCTATAACATGATGGCTGATAGTCACTTTTCTCAATGAAGAATGGACAAAGAATTTCTTAATTTATAATAGTAGATACGCAGGCTAGACAACTAATTTCTTTCATGTACCTTTATAAAGGCTTTTTGTACAACCCTAGCAGACATCTTTCTGGCTTTATTACACCAACCTGACTGACCTTAGGTAAATAATGGGAGCATTCAGGGATAAAGCGTGAACTTGAAATTAATTGAAATTAAATGAATGCCTGATCTTATGTAACAATAAGTAAGTAACCTTTACTTTCAAATTTTATATCTACTCTTCCACTGGAAAAAGTAGTCAACTCTGGTGAAGATGACTTCTAGTGAGGGAAACCAAAAGAAATTTGAGAAACTGGTAGTTAAAATAAGAAAGCGTGAGAACAAAATACAGCCTGAAAGATGATGATAGAAAACAAAGTTGACTGGCAGCACACTTTTAAGGGGGAGAAAATAACTGGTAACAAAAATATTAGATGACAATCACAGTTAAAAACAAATTAGTTAACTTGATTATTAGCTATTAATTTTATTATGCCTTTTATTAAAAGGCAACTGTCTCTTTTTAACTGAGTTTTCTAGAATAATTTTGAGTCAAACGGCTGATTCCAACCACATCTAAAACACTACAGACATCTAAAAATTATTAAATTCCAGCAATTTCTGGGCAGGTGCAGAAGTAATTTTGTAGAGAAGAAAGAATCCACAATTACCCCTAAAAATCTGCATCATGGTATTTTCACATTTTTTTGGTATTTGAAAATTTAAATGTGAGACCATTTAAAGGACCCAACAGTAGGATAAGATTCAGCCAGAAACTGCCATCAACAAGGAAACACAAACCTATCAGAAACTAAGTTTTATTAGCTCCATTGATCACAAAATATGTTATTAATATTCTTGATGTTATCATCCACAACTGTAATATTAAAATATTATAATTAATACATATACTTAATAATTTAATAATAAATTTAAAAATAATTAAATGAGGAATTCTATACACTCATTGTAATTCTGATACAGAATAAATTATTCACTTTCTATCTGAGGAAACTGAACTTTTGAACTTTCTCTTTACTCTAAGAAGAGACCTTTAATTATCTATATAGAACCCTCCTGTGTATATCTTAGTTTTCTACTTACCTTGCTACCATTTCTTTTTCCTTATTTGATGCATACCCACTGCTACTAAGTGCTTTTGTTGGAGAAGACAGGAAGTAGAGGCAGTGATTTGTAAAGTACTGATCAACTAATGGTAAAAGAACCTAAAAAATACAGATACAAAATGCATTTTTCACAGAGCACAATGGTAAATGTAGCAGCAATGCTCTGATTGATCAAAGTTCATTCAAAGATTTTTAGAAGTTCTGTAATAGTTGTATTTTCTCACTTCAGACACAAAGTTATTTAAATTAAAACCTTAAGTTTTACAGTTTTAATAAAAAGTTGTGTAAACAATAAACACACTTATCTGTCTATTTTGGATCTAATATTGCAGGCTTCCTCTTCTCACATTCAACAGTGATAAATATCACTGAACAAGAGGAGCCTTCCTTTCCACTATCTAAATAACCATCCAGTAAAGATACAAAGGGAAAGGTCCTTTTTTTTAAGATCCTAAATTATATCTGAAATGTTCCTTACTTCAAATCTGATTATTGTAAATAATTCCTGTCAATATTGGTTGGTGGATATTATTCTTATTAGGTTTACAAATATGTATGACATTGACATGATAAGAATGCTTCTACCTGTTAATTAAATATACTGTTCACTTCAGTGATATATCAAGGCAAAAAAAATCAGAACTAATTTAAGTATAGTGAGAGTTTTTAATTTCATGAAAGAAATAAGTTGCCTCTTAATTTCTATGTTCCTTCTCATGTAGAAGCAAATATATTGAAATATTTTGAAATATTTGAATCCAGCAAATATATTGAAATATTTTCAAAGGTACTTTGAAATGTTTGTTAACATTATTTAATTGATTACTTACCATGGAAAAAAATGCAAAAGATATATATTTCTATTACTTGAAAAGCAGTCTAACATTACAAATTTCTATGTTCTGTATAATGAAATGTACATGTACATTACTTGAAATACTAAATCACTCACTTTGGCAAAGAATTTTATTTCTTGCTCGTGGGGAGACTTTTCAGTTTTTCCACTGGTTACAATGGCTTCTGCAAGCATACAATCAAGGCAGAAACAAATAAGAAGTTGTCTAAGTAACAACAGTTCTTTGATAAAGCCTTGCAAACTTAGTTTTGTTGAAATAGAAATGAATCGGCAAAAACATTTTAGCTAGTTACAGATGCCAAATAATTTAATCTGCAAATTAAAAGACAGAGTTTAAGTTTCTTAAATGCAATAAAAATAATGGTAACTACAAATTTAAACATATCCAAATATTTACATATCAACAATTTTTTTTTTTCCCCCAAAATAAAACCTCTGGCTTACCTAAATGCGCAATAAACTCTTGAGCTGAATCAACATATTTTAAAATTTTCTTCAGAAACTTAAAGGCAAATCTCTTTTCCATGGATGAAGCGTCCAGCTCCATGTCATTCAGACCCCTGTTTTACAAAATGTGAAGATAAATAGCTTTGATGACTGTAATAGTACGAATGATGACAAGATTAAGAAACATTCCATTCCTTATTAGGTTTTAATTATGGTAAATTCCCATAGGAGGGAGAATATTATCTTCCATAACACCTCTTATTTATCAGCTACATAGCAAAAAGTGTTAAATTTCTTAACTTCAGAGAGCTATCTTACTGCACAAACGAAGGCATGGTATATTTCAATCTAACAACGCAATGCTTTGGTCACTCAGTTTCTACTGCTGGCAGATTAAAGTGTCAAATACTTAGGAAGTCAGCAGTTAGAGATTTAGAAAATCAGTCTAAGTACTACATTTAATTTCATTATTCACTATTAAATTTCATTCTTGTCCTTGAATTCTTTGAAAGACAAGTCAAAATGACAAGCTACTAAATGAAAACATAAATGCAGGTAACAAACTATTACACTATTCAAAGTATTTGGAAAACTTCAACAGTATGTGATACTTTCTAAAGAAGCATGTATTATTTATTCTCTGAGATAAATTCATGACCTAAATTATGACTGATGCATGCAAGAATTTAAAGAGGAATAAAAGCATGTTTGGTTTGCTGTATCTAAATTTAGATTATGTTTGCCTACAAATGAAACCTACCTCACTGAAATTCTAAAATTCTTTAGGATCACAAAAAAAAAATAGGTTGGAAGGAACCTCTGAAAGTCATCTATTCCAAGTCTCATCTAAAGCATAGCCAAATCCAATGTCAGATCAGGTTGCTCAGAACCTTGTCCAAGTACTGAGCATTTTCAAGGACAGATATCTCATAACAACTCTGGATAGCCTACTATAATGGTTGACCACTGTCACAGTAAAATATTTTCACATATCTAACAGGCATTTCCCTTGTAGCAACTTGTTATTTTTGAGAAGATGGTGTTTGACCTCATTGTCTCTATAGCCTTGCGTTAAGCAGTTGAATACAGTGGTAGAATCATGTTGTAGTCTCCTGTTTTAATACTGAAAAAAATCTAGCCTCTCCTGAGGGCCTCTCCTGGCGTGACATGCATGCCAATGCAGCCACATGAAACATCTAAGTGGTCCCCCACTTGATTAACCCTTTTGCCAATGTCTTCCTTAGCACTGGTGAAAGAAAAACTGGACAACGTACTCCTGATACAGTCTCTTGATTGCAAAATGGCAAGGGAAAAAAAAGTCACCTCCATCAGCTTACAGACCACACTCACTGATACAGCCTAATATACAGTCACCCTCCATCATCACAAGGACATAGTCCTGATTCATGTTCCACTGGTAGAATTCAAAGTGATTTTCTGCATAGGTGCTGTCAGGCTCAATTTCCATATTCCTAGGTTATCTTAGGTTATTCCACCCTAGGTAGAGGGCTTTGCATTTACCTTTACTCAGCCTCACAAGAGTTCTGTTAGCTCATTTCTTTACCCCATCAGAGTTCTTCTGAAAGGCAGCCAAACTCTCCAATTTATTGCTAATGGTTCATTCCACAAAATTGTTAAGGATGCATTTGGTGTTTTCATCTAGGACATGAACAGTGATTTTTTTTCCTTTAGGAAGTCCTATAACTCTATCATTTTTAAAGTTATTCTGTGTTCAAATACTTAATGAATTAATGAATTAATGACTTGTAAAAACAAGTATTTCTCCTTTGTTTCCTTGAGTTTTTCTTGTATATTTGTTTAGTTTGCAGCTTCTTCATAGTCTCTTTATTCCAACATTAAGAGGGCTAAGCTGAATTTTATGAGATTTTCACTTGATAGATGGTGGCCTAACCAAACATTAAGGGAAACCTCTGGTCACCCATAATGGGTATTTGATTTGCTTCTATACAGACTCCTCAAATAAGGAGATGCAGAGACTACAGAGGGGCTGAACTGCATGTCAGAAGTAGGCAAGAAGTAAGGAACTCATAGTTGGTGGCACTGAGGCAAAAGCAAGAAAGGAACAAGAAAGCAAGAAAATTGCTGGACTCACTGTTGTGGTATGGAGGAAATGATCATTTGTCCTGAGATTCCTTAGCACTGGCATAGAAGTAAATCAGGGAAAATAAATGGAAGATTAGACTAAGGGTTGAAAAATAGCTATGAGGTGAATCCAAGGAAAAAAGTAATTCTGTGGGAGAAGGCTGATGTAGCAGAAACTTTAACAACAAAAACATGTAATACAGAAGTTTATGTTCTTGATCGTGTCAGAACATGGGTAAGAGGAGAGGAATGGTTATAGTTTGGGTAATAGAATCATGGAATGAAGGAATAAATTCCCATCCCATTTTGCACAAAACCATCAAAGGACTCTAACTTTCCATCTTAGAGTTCTATTGAAAAAAAAAATTTATCTATTTTTAGGACTCTAAAGAGTCCAAGTTTATGTATTTTTCTGATCTCCTATTAATAGATATATCACATGTGTAATCAAATGATTTGGTACATATTAACAGTTAAGTATGGTTTACAGACACCTCCTTCTGCCTCAATTTCACAGAGTATAATGCAAATAGTATATTTATCTATATTTTCAGTGAGATCACTGTAAATATTCTTTTTTTGTGCTTATAATAAGTCATGGTTGCTAAGAGATTCCATATACCTTCCTGAATATTGACAGACATTGGTAGTTCTGTTAAATAACAAAGGCAAAATCAAAAAAAACTTGTAAGTGCTTAAGAAAATACCACGTTGTTTCTAACGTATACTTGAGTAAGGCCTGAGAGATTTGTTTGTGTGTCATATAACACCCAAAAGTGCTTCAAAAGTGTTCTCAACAAAGAAAGAGGAGCAAAACCAAAAACAGAGACAGATGGTATATGTAAAGTAGACACACTGTGCTGCCCATACTTTTCTAATTATAAACAATTTTCATGTTTTAATGATCAGTCCAACATTTTTAAGAATGACATTCTGGAAATGTGATAATTGCAATCAGTACTTCAAGAAATTTTATATATACTTAAAATACGCACATTCATCTGAAGAAAACAGAGATGAGGACAATCTTGTTTTGCTGTGACACAGACAATTATTGCAAGCTCTTTGCCCATAACCCATTAAAAGTTTGAACAGGCTTTTTCAAGCTGACTTGCCCAATTAGTTAATACTGAAAACACTGTCTTCATAACCTGAACAGATGCAGCTGCAAAGAGTTATTAAAAACTATATTTGAGCAATTTCATTGTTTTTTCAGCAGACCATTTATTTGCAAGGATATAAACCTGCTTTCCTTCTTCAGTGGCTCTAAAACAATTATGGAGGATATAAAAATGTTTAGTGGCATACCTCCATTTTGGTTTCAGGCTGAAAGCCTAAATATGTGGCAGGAGGGAATTCTTCTCTGTAGTAACGCAGAAATGAAGATTTATAGCTGTCTTCTATTATCTTAAGAAATGTTATTAATTGTTGAAGCTAAAAAAGCTATCTTTTTCAGATCCTAATAATTTATATCAAATTCTGGGTGTATACTTTCACTAGTGGCAGAGACTTGAAAAGCAGAAAAAGAAAGTTCTGACTCTATGCCTGTCCAGAAAAAAAAATTTGACGAATACAGATTAGTTTAAAAAAATGCTTAATGCCAGCAAAATTGCAGTTTCCAATATGCTCAGGTTAAAAGATAAGAGTTATAGTAGAGGAACTCACAATTCCATCATATGAGGCCAAAAATACAGCATAATAAACTATTTTAATTTCATTGGCAGTGTAAGTCTCCAGAGGGCAGCTTACTTCCAGACACAGCAACTCAGAGTTGCTAATATACAACTAATATAGTCTGCACTTCTGCTGGAACAGAGTTAAGGATGAAATGGCCACAAAATAACCATTTTGTCTTACTGCTTCACAGAACTCAAACCAGCTTTTTTCTTAAAAAAATGGATTAGTAAGTACTCTTCCATAGATGTGTTTCAGTATCAGACCTCAGACTTATTTTCCCATGACCCTTATTGACACTGCTGGGTGCTAATTCAGAAATTTTGAATCATCTGTTTGCTAATTATGCTACTGTTGCATTTTTTATTTACAACGATCACATAGTTATTAAAACTGTTACTTGTCTATTCTGTTTCAGAAGGATCTTTCTGAACATAAAAATAACAAGGACTCGGATTTATAGGTGATATGCCAAATGACAATTATGGTAATAACTAACAGACTGCAGTGGGATAAGGACAATCATCATGGTATGTGCACTGAATGTCAGCAAGCATCTCAAAAAAAGGTGCAGCTTACCGAGATATGATTATACCATTGACTTGAAGGAATTTAAACAGCTCTTGTGCCTTTTCTCGGTCCCGTAATTTCTCCTTGGCTGTCAATGTGTCATAAGGTACCAATAAAGGATGACTACCTCCACCTTTAGAAAGTTGAAAGAACTGTAAGTTTTTCTACTCTAAGATTTACTTTGCTTCAAGTACAAAAAGTAACTGTTCAACTTTTATTGTCTCACATTGTCTTGTCTTGTTTTTGTTTCCTTGTTTCCCCTCCCTTATTTTCCTTGTCTTTTTTGGGTGACTGACAGTATTCTGGCTTACCTTTGCTTTCCAACTCCATTTTCTTCTTTTTGGCCCATATATTATGGTAGTTTTCTGCCATTACCTCAACCATTCCCTACATTACCATTAGAAAAAACAAGATGCGAAATTAGAATGTGACAATTAAAAATTCCATAATTCTGCAAAATTTTACAGTCTTGAGTGAAGTCTACACTCTTGTAAAGAAAGTTAAGTGTAATTTCCACATTCATCTGTTCTCTGAAGTCAGCACAGGCATAGGATGCGCATGTATCACATACTGTTTACAGTCCCTTCCCTAGCTTCATGGTAAATTTGCTAGGAACTCAGGAAGCACCAATGGGATAAACAGTTAAAATGTCTTCCTTAAGCATGTAAATAGTATGGCATGCACCTTTCTACAACAGCATATCGTAACTACAGTCACATACACCCATAAAACCTGACAAAATTTAAGTCATTAATAATAAAACCCACAACTCTATTTCCTTTCAGCACTACATATGTAAACTACAAACACAAACCTGAAGCTCCCTAGAGAGCACCACATTAGAGAGATCAAGTGGCATTGGGCTATATCCATTTCCCTGTGGGGAAAAAAGATCGTTATTTTCAGATAAAAGAATCAAATATTCAGCTACAACATCTCTGTTGTTGATCTAATTAGAGTAACACTATTCACATTTTTAAACTTTCTTGTAGAAACTGCGTCCACCTTTTGTGTGGCAATGTGCTGAAGTCACACAGGATGATTAACAGAATATATCTGCTGATGTGGAAATAAGGAAGTTGCTGCAGATATTTAGATCCCTCTATTTGCAACAGATTGCAAGCTGCTAATACAGCTATACTTTTCAGCCTAAGAGAGGAGACCAGTCATGATGCACACAAGATGTGTCCTCAAAATATGACAGAGCAGTGTGGCAACTGCCTGAATGAACTCCCATCAAGATATCACAACAAAAAGTTAAACTAGGTTATTGTCTCATGGAATTTACAGACTAAGGAAAAGGAGGAGTGTGATATATTTATGCAGCCTTCAAATGTTTCAAGTGTGAAAGCTCCAGTGCAACAAACCTACGTGGCACATGTTAAATGTGAATGGTCACATATGAATCAGTGATTTCAATCATGTACTGAAGTTAAGCATGTGCTAAAATCCTCTACCTGTTAACATCTTTATCATATATCATCTTGGGCAAGAAGGCCCAACTTCAGAACAGGTTCAACTGGCTGGAAGCAGAGATGCCAGAGACAGGAGGTCTCTCTGTAACGGAGTGAAATTTGCTGAAGAGGTAAGAAATGCTCAAATTTTTAACAGAGTCCTCAGGGACTCTTTTTGCATACCAAAAGTGGTACTGGGGAATGAACCCAACACAGACATAAGGTGCCCAAGGCTGATGCTTACAGGATCCATGCTGGTGCAAGCACGTATAAGGAATCAGCTCGTGACATATCTTTGCACACTCCCTGCAGAACCATTTAAGGGAGTAGGACTCTGGCCAATGCATTGCTCATTAGATCTCACTATATTTAAGCACAAATATGTGTTTAATACACCTCAAGGGGTACAATAAAGATTCCACAACAGGTGTCATAGTTTTAAACAGTATTCCCTATCCAACACACAGACATGTTGAGCAGCAGTCTCAACATGCTATTAGAAAAAATAAACTAAAAAAAAGTCTATATCATGGGAAAATGTTAGGTACTACAACATTGTGTGCAGATTTTGCCTGTGGATTTAACAAAAAGTATTAAATGTGCAATCTTATTTGTCAGTCATTGTTATGATCTTGGCAAAAGTCCATTTCAGGCTCTTCTGTTTGACCAAAACCGAAAATTACCAGCTTTATTTTTGTAGAAAATAAAAGGCTTTAAATACTCAGCTATGTACACTTTGAATGACTGTATGAAAATCCTCTTCAGGTCTGAGAAAATTGATATGGTCTCTGACAACCTTGTCATCTTAAAAGCTGTCTTTTTGGAGTCCTCTCCTTAGTGTTACTGCAGAGATGTTATAGTGATACAACTTGCAGCCTCAGAACTCTTAACATTAGAAGTTCCTTTTCATTAAAAAGAATGTGAAATTAACGTAACTTTGCATGATTTCTTTAAGTAAATTAACAAACAAGCCATTTACTTTCTAAATGTAACCATATCCACTTTACCTGGCTAGACTGAGATATGCTGCGGAGCTTTTCATTTTCACGCTGATGTATTGTTGCTTCTCCTCCTTCCTTGTTCCTTTCTAGGCTCCATCCCATGGCCAGCATGGTTTTCAGTGACTCTCTGGCAGGCCAACGATAAATTTCCTTTTCCTTTGAAGAAAATAGTGTAAAATTTCTCTGTGTTTAGCAAGTAGCAATAAGTCAATAAAAATGTTCTGTTCTTCTTTATAAATTGTCACACTATACAGAAGTAAACAAAATTTGTATATTTTTATCTGATGGCATGATATACTTTTTACATGAGAAAGAAGCTTTAAAATACTTACAAATTTTTTATTTTCTTGTTAGTGGCACTTACTGCTGGGTTATGTATTGCAAACTAAGAACACGCAGGTGAGCACTGGAGCAATAATATAGTTTGTATCTGGTAACTTACTGCTTCCTGCAGCCCAATATAATAAAATTTGATGGCACTTGAAATGCTATGAAATTAGATAGGTATGTACATTTGAATGGATCAGCACACAAGACATTTTTTTAGTCTTCCTTTTTTTATACCCTTTCATGGATAAAGAACATTACTGATGTCTACACGTCTTCATATAAATACACCCACTGATAAAAACAGAGGGAACAGCCTGTATGCCAACACTCCTTTGAAAAGGACATGTGTCATCAAAGGTCTGTAAAGCTGTAGCGAAGAAAATACTGGATATGTTGTATTAACACTCTCAAATCAACCTAATAAAACTATTTCAGTTGTTACAACAAATAAGAATTTTTATGACAGTTGCTTAACATGACAGTTTTTATGGAAAGACTTGATTTTTAGGTTCAAAAGTTTTAATCTGAAACAATTAAGAAAATTATCTTAGAACTGCTTCAGTAACAACTCAACCAACAATTCTTCAGCTCCTCTCCAAAGATTTCAAAGCAATTTACAAACTTTGATTTTTGTCATCTTCATGTTCTGAACAGGAAAAACATGGTAAAGATGGACAAATGTAACTGACTTGAGTCACCCAGTGAATCATTGCAAAAATATGTAACAGAATTAAAATTCAGTTCACTGTTCTGACAACTAGAACACATTAATGTCTAGTCAAGAAACTAAAATAAAAAATGCATTCAAAATAGTTTATGTGTTTTCCCTATTTTCAGCTGAGGCATATCCTATACCTTCTTTAAATTTTTCTACCATCTTTTTTTTTTTCCTCGACCATTACCAAGGCAAAATTGTAAGTGAAGTTTAACATATTTGACATCAAAAACCAAGGAGTTGCTGCCAGTCATTTCTTATCCAGGAAGGCCTGAAAACCCTTTTGCTTTTGATACTTTGAATACAAATTGGCCTAGGCCAATGAAGACTGGCTGATGGAAGAAAATTACACAAGAATCTCTGTAAGATTAACTGAACAACCACTTTAGCATATAGATATTGCTGTTCTTAACTGTAAGAACTCATTTGTCTCCCTTTTATAGCTATGTTTGAAATGGATTTTAAGAAGTACACAAATCAATCTAATTTGTATTAAAGCAGCTAAAATTTTCCCTATTACCTTTTCAGTTAAAGTTTTGAAAGGTCTTATTAACGGGTGAGTCTTCATATTTTCATCCAGTGAAACACCATATTTCCATCCACTATTAGTCTGAAAAAAACATAAATATACTGAAATGAGAACAACGTAGACGAGTAACAGCAAATTGGCAAATTTAGTTTGTCGTACTGAACCACTATTCTACTCCAAAAGCTACTCAGTGCCACAGAAACTTCTACTAAAAGGGCATGCACCCATCTGTGGATACAGCAGAACAAAACATAGCCCCAACAGGCTGGATGCTATCTGTAAGTAGTAGGTCTTTGCAACCATTTCTGAGCCTAGTATACATTAGCCCCTTTCAAATCGACTCTTCTGTTAAGATCCTACTGGCTAAGGTAGGATCCTACCAGCTTTTCTCTGGGGCTAAAAATGAGGAAAATGTAACATTAACAGATCAAGCACTAAAGAATGTAACTTTAATAAATCCTTTACAGTCTTAACTGAAATGTATGGTTTGAGGTTAATGTGTTTATTTACACATTCATCCCTATTAATTTGCATAAAGAGTGCCACATAAAAAAAGAATCTTTATTTTTATATAATTGTTCTATAAAATTCCTCTGAATTTATTATGATAATAAATTAATTAACCCCCTCTATTTTTTTCCTTGAATGAAAGAGGTTTAAAATGCATACCTAGGTTGAACAGTTGTCTAAAACTGCAACTCCATCAAACTTCATTTTGCTCAAATTCAACTCTAAAATTTATATTTATTAAAATCTATTTACAAAATTTTAACACTAAAAAGGCATATTAAATGTTTTGTTATAACATTAGAAAGATACAAAAAATGACTCAGTATATATTGTCTTGTTTTACTGCTGTTTTCAAGTCGTGAAACAGAAACAACAGTGACAGAGCAGTTGGAAAAATTATAGAAAATCAATACATAACAGCCTTCTAAAGCTAAAAATAAAGAAAAGCTGTAACTACATTTTCTGAAATAAAAAAAAAAAGGACATTAGACTTCTCAGGTACTCTTATATCACAGAACTGCTGCAGTAAAATTGAATCTCTGACTCCCAGATACAAAACGTCATTACCAGGCAAAACAAAGACCAAAATTTACATGTTCTCACTTAGGGAGAAAAAAAATATAATTCCATACCAAGTGCCCCCTTTTCATTCCACTCAAATTTTGTCCTTCCCCTCAAATTTTGTCCTAATAAATTCTGGTCACTTTGTATAACTGACAAATTTTAATGCATTTTCAGCAAAAGGTGTCTTCCATATATCCCTAAAGAAATATGCAGACATTAATGCATTCCAAACAAGGGCCTATCAGTTAAACTGTTCAGTTTTTCCTCCAATATTCACCCCAAGTATTATTTACTAGTCTTTTTCTGACAGTTGCCAATCTTAAAATAATTCCTACCTTATCAAAGGACCACTTATCATGGGAATGTTCAGCATACTTGCTGACAATATATTCCAACTTTTCAGGAAGTATAAAGCTGTGAACAAAGGGGAGTACGGTCACTCAATCATAAGTCACTGCAGTCTGATTTATTAAAAAAATATCAGGATAAAATAACACTGATCAAAATGCTTCACCTCCAGATGAAGGCAAGACATTTGGCTTTACAATTCCATTTTCTTTAGAAGAAATGTCACAAAACAAAGCAGAGCTACAATGGCATTTACAAGAAGTCTTGCAATACATTAACAACAGTTACATTTGTTAGCAACTGAAATCACAAGGAAAACCTGCTTCGCCATAACCTACAGATTTTTATTGGTAATGCTTAATACTGGACAGTATTAATATGGATGTTTCACAGTGCATAATGGTAGCACAAATTAAATCATCATACATAATCTGCTTATTTTGCTCTATCAGGTTTCTACAGATCAATTCTCAAAATAGTGAAGATTTTCTGAAAATCAGGCGGTAGGTCAATTGAATCAATTACCAGATTTTGATGATCTCGTACCATTTGTCCTAAGTACACTCTAAGTAATGACAGTATAAAGTGTATTACAGGTGTATAAATTCCAAACCTTTAAACTATTAAGTAACAGGGTATACAATGAGTATACAATTTACTATGCATTCTGCAGATATCATGTGGAAATATTTAACATCTGTACAGTGCTGAGAAGAGCATGTTTTATATCTCGTAAACGGGGTATGTTGAAATCAATTATTTGGCTGGAAGAAGCAAAAATCCCTACACTGCTTCTGAAACATACTAGTATCACTAAAAAGTCATTCACCAGTCAGCTCTCCCTACAGAGGAAAAAAATGTTAATACGGAATAGCATAGAAATATTTATGGAAAGGAAATTACTGTAATTTATAGGACTTACTTTGCAGTGTTAACAGGTTTGGGGTCAAAATTTCCTTCTGGATCCACTGAAGTCTGCTTTTCCAAAGTTGACCTGATACGTGTATCTAAATAATCAGGAGGCAAGGCACCGGCTATAGCACTTAGGCAAGGCAAAGCCATTCGAAAGAGCTCTGGATCATACTTCTGCAGGAGAGATAGGAACTGGTTGGAAAATGCAATAGAAAAACATGCAGAATGTTAGTGAAAACCAAGCAGCCACATCCACAGATATTAGAAAATGCAAACAAAGAGTAAAGCACATTTGAGAAATTAGACATAGAGCAAAATTATTCTCACATTTATATTTCTTGATATCAGCCTGATATATTTATAAGACTACTCAAATTAACCTGAGTATGGTGACACTTCCATCAGTATATATGATGCAAGTATGACTCTTAAGCTTTCTTTGGGCTGTTACTACCTAACACAGGAAGGGTCAAGGGCTGCTTGACTAGTTCTAGAAGTACGATCCTCTTCCTTTCCCTAACTGACTTCAGTCTAAATCATGCTGGTTAAAGGAAATTGCTTTCCTGTAGCAAAGTCAATTCATTATTTTTCAAAATTATCCTGCTGAGAGGTAAACTAGCACATTTACTCTTCTAAATAGTCATTTTAACTCTGGAGAGAACATAGAAATAGATGATATGTAAAAAATATAAGGTGTAATTACATTCAAAGAACCTATCCTTAGTAACTTGCTATGAAACACATTCAAGGTCAATGTTACACACGACTATAAAAAAACATGCTAGAGGAAGTAGCAGGAGACCACTGTAGGCAAAAGTTCTCCCTCCAACACTTAAACAACATTCTTAATATGCTTAGTAAAAAAATAAGAAAAAATTACTTCTTTATGAGTCCCCACTTTTAAAACAGGCACAATGATGAACACTACAGTGCAAGTGTTTGATGCTATTATAATGAATTAATTTTTTTTTTTTTTAATTCAGATAGCACTGGCATCTTTTTCATGTTATGATACAGGCCCCAATCAAGCATTTTCAAGAAAAAAATTTCATACTGTAAAAATATTTCTCTTACTACATTATTGGAAAGGGAGAGACTATATGCTGCTATAAATCTGAATGACAACTTAGTGCCAATAAAATGCTGAAGAACAATGTTAAGGTGCATTGAAAATACTTGCTGATAAAACTATATCCTTATATCACAGCAAGCAAGTGTCTACATTTTGAGGCTTTAACTTCCTCTAGTTTTGTTGTATGTTTTAGAATGTTGTAGTTTTGTTACAACACTCTTCAGTGTGTGAGACAAACATAAGAATTGAGATCACAGGGCAAATTACGTCCATTAAACAGCCAGAAGCCATGAAAATACCCAAGCTGTAAATATCTCAGTACAAAAGAGAGCAATAGAGAATACTGTAGCTCAGCAGATTTACACAGTTCTCCTTTCACTGGACTAACAAGCATTTCTAGGAAAATGAAAGGATAATTAGAGAGGGGCATGAATATTTTCAGAAATGTATCATCTTCACTCATCTGCAAAAAGCTAAGATGCACTAATTAGAAACATTCAGTCGTGTCAGGCCCTCCTGACACTCTTTGTACTTGTGGCATGAGTCAGGGAGATGTAAATGTCACTAAAATCAAATACAAATAAGGCTTAAAGAACAATTTTAGAATAATCCAAAGATCATGTTCATTTCCATATTATAAATCAGAATGCCTAGAGAATCAGTCATCTAAATCTGTTGATTAGAACTGGAACATAATTTCAGTGAGATTCAGTGAAAAACTTGTTACCGTCCCATAGCGAAAATTTTATTTTTGAGACCAATCATGTACAAAAAAAGGATTTACTGAGTAAGACATTCCTCCTATCAGAAGTGTAACTTTTTCTTAGAGAAAAAGTGAAAAAATCCCAAGATCATGCTATGGAACAGAAAAATGGAAAAACGTTTCTAAGAATGTTGCATTGTATTTCTTAAGCTGGACAATAACTAGAATATTAACAAAATACAAGTGTATGTTTGAAAACAGACAATGTAAATTTACTATGCATACCTCAAAAATTTGACAAGCATATGCATACATTTCTTTAAATTAGTTTTATGTCAGTAAGAAGTATTTTTAAAATTTTAGTAGAGCTAAGACAGGAGAGGAGACAATATTGACTTGTTAGTGTAGCAAGCTATCTGCCTCATTATTAGTGTAAGGCTATTTGGGTATATCAAGACAAAGTTTTGACATTTCATTAGTTTGGAGAGAATATTTCAAGATTCAGTATTCAATTTTTCACTAGAAAGTTACTAAATCAAAAACATTAATTGCAGTATCTCCCATATTAAGTAAAATAATTGTTAAAATAGGAACTTCCTGCACTCAGCACAGCAAATTATCATTGTACTGCATTTATAGACATTCCTTACTGTAATGTGAATTACAGTCATTACCTTATGAGACAGGGAATCAAATATTCCCCAGAAAAGTTTTTCAGTTAAATGTAATTCTTCTTCTGCTGCAATTCCATAGCTTCCCATTCCTGAAGGCAGACAATAATATTTCCAGCACTGCTCGTAGTGGTTTGTCAGAAGCTAGATTTTCAAGAAAATAAAAATGTATGTAAAACATTGGTATTTAACAAAATTACACACTGCTTAGTGAAGTCTGAAGTGCCGGTATCTGTTTAAGCAGTTACATGAGTTTTATTATTTATTTCTGTCCCTTCATTTCTAATGACTCATAAATATGGTCTTTTTTTTTGGGGGGGGTGGGAGGGGAGGGGGAACAGTAAAGCCCATGCTGTGGAAGTATGAAGCCTGTATTATACCCAACTGCTGCTATGGGATGTGAAGTGATGACAGAGAGTAGCAAAATTACAAGATTTCAGGATTGTCACTGTCTGAGTACAGATTAGTACTGAGTACATTACAAAATGGGTATAAAACAAGACATGATAGGTTGTGGTAAGAAGTTTTACAAATTCAAATTTATCTTATTTCTGTCATTTGTTGATGGCCTCAGTAGTATTCAAAACATTGCAAAAGGCACCTGACAGTACATTGTTTTAGCTGTGCTTGCTCATCTCTGGAAAAAAACTTTGGAAATAATTCTTGGACATAAGGCTGCAACACAGCAGTTAAAGAGTCAACGTATACGACTACTGGTGCACTTTCCATATAATTTCAAATTTGATTTCTTCTTTAGAACTAAAAATTCTAATCCTGTGGGAAATTCTAAACTTTCTTCTGGCATTAGAGTAGAATTTTGACATTTCAATTTTTCTGGCAATTTTGTTTAGGAAGGGAAAATAAAAATAATAAACAAATAAAAACCTTCCTCTTCATCACGATTTTCCTCAAAAATTATTGATGCTCCAGAACATATCTGTGAATCTGGTAGCTCTGCTTTACAGCCTCACAGAATTTCAATTCTACCATAAAAAGACCTGCAGACCTAAGATCAGACCCTTTTATACCAGTAGGAACAGCAGGCAAATCTGACAGAAAAAATATAAATAAAAGTTATCTGTCATCTCACAACTGTAATACTCTACTTATATAACAAGATGATGGATAAGACTTCAGCCAAAAGATTGCTCAAAAAAAAAAAAAAAGTGAATTCTGTCCCTTGAATCCTATTCTCTGTAGACATCATTAAAAATTTATTCCTGGACTATGCATCCTACCAAGAGTTATGGTTCATATAGCAGAAGAAGAAATATCAAGACAATGTTAACATTTCATTTGATACTTTCAAATACTCTTTTGCTGAAGCTGCGAAAAAGTCAACAGTTCATTGAACAAAATCACTTAATCAACTTACTATATACTTTTTGCATTAGGCAAGATTTCACCAAACCTTTGATCATTATACTCAGTTCAAAAGACTTTATAAAACAAAAACATTATTTTCAATTCAGAAATAATTTCACATTGCTTCCCACTGCTCCATTCTGGTTTTAAAAACATGACAATGACAGATTATTGTGAAGTAAGTTTTGCAGTGAATGCTTGTCAGAAAGTAAAACATTTACCTTGAGAGGCATTTTACAGTATTCATTGAGTAGAGGCACATCGAAAACGAGCCTTCTCAGCAGCTGTTGTAGCATAGAGGGACGTAAGTGGCTGTAATTGAAAAAATAGAAATTCTTAGTAAAATTCATATAGTCCAGTGCATATGAAATAAAAATTGAAAACAATTTGTATATTGAATTTCAAATCTCTAATTAAAATTATTTTGAAAACACAATGGTAGGTGCTTAAGGAATTTCAGTATGCTTCGTCTACAAATAGAAGGGTGTCGCACTGGACGATGTGTTACTTCTAGACTTTCTTAAGTGAACAGATAACATGTGTGGTTGTGCTATGTGACAGCAGAGGGAAAAGTGCTGAACTTTTTTCAGAATACACAGAGGGGACAATCTGAGTGAAAGAAACAGAATATTATCCCAACAGAATGGTTACACGGGATGGTGACACTAAAAAACAAAACACTCCTAACTGAAATTAGTTTATTATGATTATCCTTATAAGAAATAAATCTCAACTGGAAGACTGAATTCATTACCCAGCGTTTCTTTTCTAGCTGTTTAATTTCAGTGACCTGTAGACACAAAATCAATGTAAAAATGCTCCTTTCATATCTCTCTCTTAGTCATCACTTTTTCAGGATGAAGATTCCTGGTCTACTAAACCGTTCCAAAGGAGCAAATTTGTTTTATGTTTGTCCCTCTTGTTAGGCTTTTCTGAATCTTTTCCATTTCTCCTACAGCCTCCTTTTGGCAAGGGTCCAGTGCCATGCACAAACTGAAAAATGCACATTGCATTACTAATTTCACAGTCCACTGCACGGACAAGTAACACAACAGTTTATGACAAATAAAAGAATTATGATTCAGTTGGCAGATCTAGGTTTTCAATTCCTGATATAACTTCAGTGCTTAATTCGGTTTTAGGATATGGAAACTAATACAAACATGTTGATCCCTTAAATCCCCAACACAAATTCACTGTTAGGCTTGCCAGAATATTTTTTTGTAATTATTAGGTTATTTTGGTGTTTTGGTTTTTTTTGTTTGTTTTGGTTTTGGTTTTGTTTACAAAGAATCGGAATTTATCCTGTACAACATAAAGCTTGTACCAACATGATAGCTTGTATAATGCAGGACCCATAACAGAAAAATCAAGTCTGTTTTCTCTTAGGAAAAAAAGTAAATCCTGTAATACAGTCTGATCATTTACTTCATGCAAGAATACAATAATCTTGGTTCTTTATTATACACAAAGAAAGAGATTACTAAAACACATACACTGCACAAAAGAAATCAGTTTGTACATAGGTGTCATACATACTGGCAGATAGCAAGCAGGCATTCTTCAATCGTGTCTCTCTGTGCTTTTGTAAGGGAACGTCCCTTGGATAACCTGTATATTGTGTGAAGCATGGAGTCAACTAGGGAGGCATGATGCTCTGTTCCAGAAAAGAGGGGAGCACATCTTTTGAGCAATGGAAATACAGCTGAGCAAATATATCTATTTAGTGCGAGAGCTGCCTCTGTGGTACTCAGAGAAACCTGTATGAAGTAGTAAATAATTGTTAGTGTAATATGGGATAAGGATTACTAAGTATTAAGTCCATAAAACATAATAATCAAATACTCCTTAAGTCCCCTTAGCAGCTGGGTGCTAACATGACATTCCTAGTACACATGAAGACAAAATTGTTTTGTTTTTTCTTCAACTTGAGAAAATCCAAGTCATCCACTTATGTCCCATCTCCTGCCCCACTGCACTCTGAAGCAAGAGAAGCAAAAAAGAATATGCAGATTCTTTCTTTAAACAGGTTAGCAAAAGCCACAAAATATTAAGTAGCACTTTTAACCTCCATTTTTTCATACCTACACATATATGAATTTTCAGTGTAATTCTTGGAAGCACATATGAAATGAAAGTAATCATTGGGCTTATTACAGCATATCCAATGTACTTGCTAACTAATGTATGCCTGTATTAAAAGATTTTAAATTACATTTTTACTTCATAGGTTGTTACTGAATGCTTACAGATATAAATGCTATAAATTAATAGTAAATGAGTTATCACTATTTGTGTTTATAGTAAGCCTATACTACCTTTGCTATCTTTATAATTTTTGAAAAGGTTTTAACTTGAAATGCCCTTTCTTACACTTGCAGAGCCACTATATCCAACCACAGCACCTAAATCCCATAGCAAAATACTTACTGTATCCAAAGAGGCACAGGCTCTTAAATCTGGTAAAAATCCAACTTCCAGTAGGTGAAGGAGGAAGCTTTGGTCATTAATACCATAGACACGGTCCAAAAAAAGTACCATGGGTGCTTTATGATCAGGACAGAAATTTGCAGACATGTCTGGCTCATTTACTGTGCCATCTATACAAAAATATAATCCAATTTTTAGTAGTAGATAACTGATAAAACAAGAAAAACCAAAATAATGAAAGAGACTATAATTACATTTAATGTGCAAAATCACATATTCAATGAAAACTATATTCTTGTTCAGTTTTCTTCTTTTTCAGTGGAAAAGTACACTACATTTTCATTATTTCAAAAACCATACTATTTTGTAATTGATTAATCTTTCACTCTTAAGTGAAAGCTTAAGTATGAATGGTATTCTATTTATTTCATTACAGAGAATGTTTATATGTTAAAATGAAAAATAAATATTACTGCAGATTATTATTAATATACAGTGAACTGTGAAGTCAATGAAAGTTAAGAATTTTCTTTTTTTCTCGCATGTAAAACTAGAAAGAACATGGAATCCAAGGGGGAGACAAGAGTAAGACAGAGGTTAAATGTGTATCAGATAAAACATTTCTGACTGTAAAGAGGAATAGAAAATTCTTCTGAAACAAAGGACAACAGAAGTAGTAGAAAGAGGAAAAAGTTATTTTGCCCTATAAGAAAATTACAGGCTGGTAGTTTATAGTCCATGGAAATTGAAGAAGTTATTAGGAAACATGAAGATATGCTGTAAAAACCTCATCCTATGTTGAGTTTATGTGTTATAGAAAATTTCAGTTTCTATTATTACCTTGGAAGTTATTTTGTGGAAATAAATCCACCCTGGATAACCACACTTACTGCTTCTAGGAAAGAATCAACAGTTGTGTAACAAGCAAGGACACCATCATCAATACACCTCTAACTCTGATTCTGAATGATTTTTGAGTTGCGGAGTGAAGAGTGTGAAAACTCGAGTCTTCACTGACCTCCCTTTAACAAGTAGTGTTAAGAAGGTTGCTAATTCCACTGACAAAAACTCAATTTCAAACTCAATGATAGGTAAAGATACAGATACAGATAGGGAGCTTCACAGTTTGATGCAGAGGGAGCAGCAGGTCAATGCCACCCCCTGGGTTCATTTTTTCTATGTGTACACACAGTACACAATGTCTTGGTCTTTAGAGAGTAGTTTCATTCCCCAGAGGTGAGAATGGATGAATCAGAGTAGTAAGAGGAATGAGTCCTACAGCAGCACTGCAGCATAGCCTGAACTCCACAGTGGCCATCCTTGAGGTACTAAGCAAATGTTGGGGACAGAATGTATCTACCTGGAGAGAGAAGAGCCACTCCTTCACCCTATGTCTGTATATCCTATTGCACATAGGATTCTCCTGTGACAGACAGAGCCTCCAAGGATATGAAGCAGCAGGAAGTGGAAGTGGGAGGCTGCTGTACTAAGTACTAAGCTGGGTGGCTTCATGATGTGTAAGAGGATTCCATGATAACTTATCTATACCTTATGGGAGGACCTTGTGGGAGGCAGGCAGGGATCTCGAGTCTGTAAGGACAGGTGAGAGAGTGGTGCAGAGAACAGGGATTTAGATTGATTATAAAAGGGGGAATTATTTTGTGACAAGATGAACAAGTACAGAAATAGCTTGCACCTTAATAAAAAAGAAGTCAGGCTTCTAGGATTGAATGTTAGAGGTCAGAGTGGAACAATATACCTAGAAATTCGGGAAAACACAACAGGTGTGGAGGAGCACCTTCTTCAGATCAGGACAATCCCAAAGCAAATGTGTCTGGCTTTTACTTCCTCTGAAAAGGCCAGGAAAGAAATTATGGAGTTCCAAGAAACAAGAAAGGCAATTAAAATGCAACATGTATATGCAGCATTTTAATCAAACAGGGACAAACAGGATTCTATAGAGTCATCATTGACCTGGAGAAGGAAGCAAACAAAGGAACCCAGAAGTCTGTATACAGCACTAAATTCTTTTGTGTGGTTAAATTATTAACAAAACTGAGTGGGCAAAGTAGAGACAGATGCACTTCAGTGCAGACAACTCTAGGCTAATGCACCTGCATAAAAATAAGACATGCCTTCATGATGTGAAATGCTGGGGTTTGAACCCTGAGCCCCTGAATTAAGGTTGACATATGGATGATTCCCACAGCCCTTCATACAGAGGTGGTGAGTTTGCCTTATAGCTTCCCCTCAGGGTGCGGCCGGCCCTGCAGGGAGAGCCATAAGGGAAATGAGCCCCAGGGGTCCCGCATTGAGTTGACAAAGGTCAGGTGTCTGCTTGGGGATAAAAGCTGGGACCACTTGCAGGGAGTCAGGAGTGTCTGTCTGTGGAGTGCACTCCACAGAGCTTCCTGGTTCAGGGCAGACCTCCTGACTCTCCTGGAGCTGGGCCCTGGTCTGTTTAGGCCTTTGCAAACGCGGGCCGATTGGGTGAGAGTCGCCATGTGGACACCTTTTTCTTATGTGTTTGGCTTGGCTGTTTCCTGTGCCAACTGTGGGCAACCTCAGGTCTCTGTTTGTGCCACCTGTTGTGAGCCGAGTTGTGTCTTTTGTGGGATCGTTGGAGGTGGCGTCAATTGTATATCAGCTGGTTGACTTGTTTGTACCCCCAGAGGTCATAATGTTTTTGTTTGCAATATAGTCTGTGTATTGGATTCTCTTTCTGCTGGTACTATCATTTTTGTTGGGCCTGGTCATTGGCAAAACAAGATGCTAAGTTTGGAAGTGACATTCCAAAGAGATCCTGCGGTCATTACTGAAAATCTGTGAAACCATCAGCTCAATGTTTATCAGTGACCAAGCAAGTCAACAAGATACTGAAAACCATCAGAAAGGGGTATTTAGAATATGAAAGAGGGCATAATCTTGCTGCTATGCAGAACAGAAAATTAATGCATAAACCAAACTATTGTGTTCCCACATTGTCAGTAGAACCTGCTCATGTCTTGTGTACATCCCACAGCTGTTTTCTGTATCTCAGGACTGCAGAATAAAGATAGTGAAGGAACACAAAAAGGCAACTAAAATGACTCAGACAATGAAGCAGTTACGTTACGATGAGAGACTAAGAAGAGTTGAATTTCTTCAATCTGGAAAAATGAGGACTGAGATTTAGGAAATTATTAATGTAGATGACAAGGTGAACAAAGAACTGCAATACACCAAATGCCAAAATACTACAATTCATGGGTATTAATTAAAGATTAATTAATTTAAAAGTTTAAAAAGAATTGCCTCAAAATGATTCTTTATGTAGCAAATAGTGAAGTTCTGGAACTTATTCCAACAGGAGTTTTTGGGTACTGACTTTATTCCAAAGGGTTTTGTTACATTCTCAGACACCAGGTCCATATACAGATAATAACAGGCAGGGAGGCACACTCTCATCTTTCTGAACAAATGATTGAATGTTATGGAAGCACAAAGGGACTAAGTCCAAGCTTACACACTATACCTAAAGAAACAGAAACTCTTCAGACACTGCTGGAGGTGAAGTACTGGGATGCACAGCCCATTAGTGTGATCCTGTAAAGTATTTATGTTCTTGCACTCTCTGCTCCACAGGAGTAAGTATCTGTTCCACTGGAGCAGCTCTAATTGATACATATTTAATTAAAATCTGAAGAACAGGTCTCTGCTTGTACTCAGCTAAAAAAACTGCTCTATTTTACACCTGAATGCTTATGTGCCAAAAGATTTTTATAAAATGATGAGCTTGTCTAATAAAAGTATTAAAATTACCTTTGTTAACTGTTGACAGCTTTAGTGGTATACTTATAATCCCAACCAAATCTTCTGTTGGCACTAGAGATCGAAGGATTGACCTGATTCGAATAGCTTCTCCTTTTCCACTTTGAATAAGCTGTTAGAAAAAGTTTATCAATCAAGAAATTTAGTACTAAAGAATATAAGAAAAATTTCCTCAAAATACTGATTTTAATATGATTTTTTTTTCCAAACACTGGAAAGAAAAAAAAAAAGAACAGAAATGCAATTTATCCCAGCATTTCGAGTTGCTTATTTCAGTTGATCCCATTTCTGAATCTGTCCTAATTTTGATATATCAATAATTGCACAACTTTATAAATTCCCAATAACAAAATAACCCCAAATGAGTAAGATTATGAAAGATGTAATGAAACTGAAAATTTCCAAAAAAGTCATACTAATTACAGAACACAGTGCTTGGTTTTGAGCTTGCCTCTTTATACTATGAACAGATGCAAACCTGTCTGATTTATCTACAAATTCTTCTACTGTTTCTATGCAGTAAAAATTTCAAAGGGTATTAACAATGAGGTGGCCAATTTTTTTCAACTTCTAGCAGAAATTAGGTATTCATAACCTGTGTCTCTGAAAACATCTCGCTGTAACTTTCTTAACATGCAAATACTATCTCTGGAAACAGAGAGCTATGTACAGCTTTAAATCTAATAAGGTTAATAGCTTTGGTAACAGTAAATAGAGAGGCTCCAAGGCAAATATCTTGCTTCTTGTGTACTGAGATACATATTGCATTTTCAGTTGGATTTATAATACTAAAGAATTTTAAATACTGACAAGCGAGTGTCAGTCTAACAAACCCAAGCATGTGGCTTTACAGGCTTTAGAGACAAAACAGTTATGTTACATATTTTTCCGTGTATTGATTTGGTGTACATACTATATTTCACTAGTGCACAAAGTAGCCCTTCTTATAAAAATTATTTTTCTGGCTTTCTAGAGAAGAGTGAAGGGCCAGTTTCAGTAATTTGATTGGTAGCATAAATGTGCTAAACTAGTAATTCATCTTTGTTTTGATTCCACAGTCATATAAATATTATCAAAATTTTAGATAAATAAAAAAGGATAAGGAATCCAAAGACCATGATTCTTTATGAACAGCTTGCAGGGAACACATCTGCCTATACACTGAGAAATGCAATAAAGTCCACCTTCTGAAGGGAAGAACCCTTTGAATAGAGAACAGTTTAGTTAGACATGTATAGTTCTGTTTAAAAAAATCTACATTTTCTGAGGAAGTGACAAAATGAACTTACATGCATTTCCGGTGCACAGCGTCCAAGTAAATCTATAAGAGCTGAGTAAAATGACATGATTGCATTGCCCATGTGCACAATCTCCTCCTCCTCCTCCTCATCATCATCACTAAAAGGTAAACAATACCAATGAACATTTTTGCTAATGTAAGTTTATAGATCCTCTCTGGAGCTAGATCCATGATCTGTAGACTATTAATCAGCTATCCTAATTTCCTCTGGTCTGGATTACAGGAGTTTTATCCCTAGAATAAGCATGCAATTGAACAGCAATAACTGACTTCACATGAGCCTTCTGTCTTCCTCCTTCACTTTACCTTAGCTTCATTTCACCAGAGCTGCCTTCTTTGCATTGACCTTGAAGCTGTTTCTCTTCTGTAACTCTTATTCCACTTTTATCTAGCTTCTGCTTTATGAGTTCCATATGACAACTGCTTGTGGGTGTGAATCTTTACTGCTCTGTTTGTATAATGTCTTACACAACAGGACCTATTATCCACATACTGCAAGCATGATTAAACCAGCTATTAAATCGCCATTTGCCAAACAACCGTTCACATTTACTTACCCTTCTCTTTTATATGCCTGGGAGGGAAGGTCACGACTGGGATTCTCTGAGATCCTGATAGCTTCCTGCATAGCTGCCAGCAAACCATTTCCTCCTTCTCCTCTAAGGTCTGGTCCAAAGCACTCTGGCCGCCGAATAAGGAGCTTGACAACAACACTTGCATTCTCCTCAACACTTTCACCTGGAACCAAAAGGCACTATGCATACTTTCTCCCAGAAAGTGTCCTTAAGTCAGAAGACAACTGCATTTTCCTCTAAAGTTCACGAAACATAAAATAAATCCTCATCCTTATTTTTGAAAACAAAAATGGAACAAATTGACAGCATCAGCTTTATCAAAAATATATTGAGGTTTAAAAGTGACAGTGTTGATTTCTCTTGCAGAATTCTTACTTTAGAAGGTTCACTTCAGAAGGTTAATTTACTTTTTATGGCAAAGACTGCTCTCTCTGCTATAAAGGCTAATAGTCCCATGAAGCAAGAAGTGTGCCACTGGGGAGGGTGGGAAGGAAGTTTTGACACCAGCCAACCCCACCACTACCCTCTCACTCTCTTCCCTCTCCTGTGGGAGAGGGAAAAAATAGAATGATAGTATGACAACTCATGGATTGAGATAACAACTGTCTAGTAAAGAAAGCAAAGCAAAAAGCAATGCAAGCAAAGCAAAAAGACAAATTCATTCTGTGTGCTTCCCAGGCAGAAATTTAGCCAGTTCCTAGAAAGTAGGGCCTCAGCAAGCATAACGGTTGCCTGGGAAGATAAACACCATAACCACAAATGTCCCCCACCTTTTTCCCTGAGCTTTTGTTGCTGAATGCAATATCATGGTATGGAATGGCTCTTTGGTTGATCTGGGTCAGCTGTCCCAGCTGTGTCCCCTCCCAGCTGAACCTACTCAGTGGGGCCAGGGAAGGAAGGGAAGAGGCAGAATGGGAAAAAAAAGAGAAATCCTTCACACTGCACAAGAACTGCTCAGCAACAGTCAGAATATTGGTATGTTAACAACACTGTTTTAGCCATAAATGAAAAGCAAGAACTACATGGGTTCCTGTGAAGAAAGGCAACTCCATCCAAACCAGATCTAGAACAGGGCATGAAAGTAATTTGATATTTAATGGGCCAACTGAACCAAGGACTGTTGCTTAACATTATGTCCTTAGTATTTCATCAGTGGAAAATTAATCTCAGGGTTTAATCATCTCAACATGACTAAAGAATAACAAAGTGTGTTTAGGTTAAACATACCTAAAGTAAAACCTTCTGATTCCTTCTCCTGCATGTTTAAATATTCATCAAATCATCTGCTTGCTATTTAAAGCCTGAAATCGAATGCTTGATCTTTTCCATATAAAAAAATCACATTAAAATCAGTTTTGAAGATTGTGACTTGCCTGAAACAATCCCATTTATAACCAATTCATGAGGAAAAATGTATGTATGTGTATTTAAAGAGTGGGTTTAACTATTGCATAAATTCAGTACAGACAGATTGTGATCTAGATGCTTGCTGAATCAAAGTCATTAGGAAAAGGAACCTTCATATGCATGAACTCTTCATATGTAACTCACTGCTTCATGGACTGCAGTTAGTGGCATGTGGAAGCATGACAGGAATAATAATAAAGTCAAAAGGAATAACAATTAGGTCATTTATGATTAAATGCAACTTCAGAAATTCACAGTGGCTACCTTATAAGAGTACTGATAATCTGTAGGAAAATATAAAATTAATGGGACATGTAGGAAGAAAACCAATTACAGGAAAAGAAACAGTTCACAGTCACTGAATTTGTGACGTCAGTACCTCTGGTCACCACTATCTATATTTTTACATGCAAGCTGCATTACTAAACAAGTACAGAAACACAAATAACAAGTTTATAGTAAACTGAATGTTGCAGCCACCAAAACTGTAGGATTAGAAACTGGGCTTTAGCTAAGAGCAGCAGTAGTGCTACCAGGAAGTCAGTCAGCAGAAGGCAGTGGTAGGTGAGATAACTGGGACTGACTGGCTCTAGAAGGAGCAGTCAAACATTTAAAATATGTCCATCTTGTATTTTTCCCACTTAAGACACCAGTATGATCTTGATATGGAACATAGGATGAGAGCATATCGCCTCAAGTTGTGCCAGGAGAGGTTTAGAATGGAATTGGAGTCCTCATCCCTAAAAGATGTGTAGGTGAGGTGCTTAGGGATGTGGTTTAGTAGCAGAATGGCAGTGCAGTGTTAGTGGTTGGACTTAATGGTCTTAAAGATCTCTGCCAACCAAAATGGTTCTATACCCTAACTACTGACTTTGCACAGATTTTTCCTTTCCCTTCCCCTTTTCCTCTTCTCTCTATTCCTCCTTCCTTCCTTTCTTTCTTCCTTCCTTTCTCTCTTTCCCCATTTCTTTCTTTCTCTCTCTTTCCTTCCTTCTCTCTCTCTCTCTCTCACACTTTTTCTTTCTTTCTCCATTTCATTCCCCTTATTTTAACAGTGCAAGAGAAAAACAGGATTTTAAATCTTAAACTCAGTAATTTTGGTTTCATTACGTTAAAGCCTTCTAAGTGAAGACATAAAATATAGAGTTGGGTAAAATATAATCTCAACATATGTCTCTATAGATACAGAAATGATCATCAAAATGTGCACAACATTCAGCTACAGAGAGCAGATGCTCCTAAATATTTGCATGTTTCATGCATCTTTTCAGGAGGCAAATACAAACCCCCCCTTAAATATTTCAAGGGTCTGTTTGAGTCCATATTGCAGAATCAAATAGCAAATACAAATAAAATTACACAGTGCAATTAATTTTTAGTTTAATAAAAGCACTACAAATATTGTTTTGAGTGGCTCATTTCCAATACAATTTAGATCTAGATGTTAACAATTTTATCTGAATTTGGGAAGTTTTCAACACACAAGAATAGCTTTGTTAGGAGTGAAATTTTGAGTAAAAGGAAGTACATATCAGCAAAAGCCTCTTGCAGGTAGTTTTACTTTAAAATGTGCAGGAAAGAAACTTAATTTAAGCACAATGGTCAAATTAGTCTTTAAAGCTACTCTACTGAAGCCAATAAAGGTTGATCCAATATTACTTAGTCTATATTTTCAGTTTACAATTTCTTGTACACGGCATTTGCCACTAGAATCTTATTCTGACCTTCTCTGTATATATATATATATATTTCTTTTCTATTTACCTTTTGAAGTGATATTAAACTACTGAAAATAGCTTTTCTTATTTCAAGGATTCATTGGTCAGAATAAAAATTTATTCATAGGTTTACAAGTGTGTGCTTGTTGCTTTTATCTCAACAACTCAAGTATTTTAGTATCTTATATTTGTAATTGTCCTCTCAAGCAGAGAACATGGAGTAATTAGTAATCTGATCTTCCAAAGATCTCCAAAACTGTCATAATGAGAAGGTTCCAAATCCAACTATAAGTGTTCTTCAGGAGAAAAAAAAAGCAGTTGAAATAGCTGAAACCAAAACTTAATTCTACTGACTAGACACCCATCCAGCAAAGTTTATTCTTCACATTAAATAAACTATCAGAAGTAAGATCAAAGTTATCTCTATCTAATTATACAGAGGATTATTATTTATAAAATCAACAATGAAAAACACATACTTTATTAACTCAATGACTATTTGTTCTACATTTCTTACAGCACTTTATCAAGTCAGTTCAGCAGCTCAATAGCTACTGGTTTATCGACTAATGAACATACTTCAGGTATGGTCACTGAACTATTGTTTCCATTTCAGGTTATTATTTGCTAATTTCAGACCAACAGTATGTGAACAGAACACCTAAAATCTGAAAAATAAACTGCTTAAAATTATTTCCCTTCTGGCTGTCCCGAGCTGTCCAACAAGCTCCATGTTGGCAGACCAGACAGGTGGTGAACAGCCCAATGCTTAACCTCATCTAATCTCTAATCTAAATCAATACCCTGATGACAAAAAATCATATGAACTGTAGGACGCTTTTTGTTCAGTGGCACTTGAATAACCTAAGTTTGATTCTATCATATTTGTTTCATAAATTTCAAAAGGGAACAGATGCAAGTTTAAAATACCAAGGGAAAAGATTTTTTTTTTTAAGATATCAGATTTAAGGTGCACAGTCAGGATACTTTACAAACACTGATCCCTCAGAACTATATAAAGACATGACATATTGGAAATTTGCTTTTTGTAATACAAAATAGCTTAGTTACAAATCTCTAAATGTCCCAGTAGTATAGTGGACAAGAAAGGTCTAAAATCAGTGCTCACTGGTTATCTTTATGACCAGTGGTATATGTAAATACCACAGTTTATATACTGAAATAATTCCTTACATCATTTGCTACCTTAACACCTTATTAAATTATGCCATTTTCAAAAAGAGTAAAGAAAATATGTAACTATGAAATTTTCAAAAATTACAGTAAGTAGCATATAACCAATAATCTTTTAGCTGTATGGAGAACAGTATGCATTAACCTCTCTTCACCAACTAACATATTTTTATGGTTAGAAAAGCAATTTTAAGGAAACCTTTTGATAGTATTTGGATGCCAAGAAATTGCACTTACTGTTAACAAAAACTGCAAATCTTAAGAATGACAGGTAACGTTCACCCTCTATTGGATTCCACCCAATGTCTGGATATCCTTTAGCCAGCAATACTGGACAACTCTGCAGGCCACAACCTGCCAGGTAGGTAACAACCTACAATACAGAAACAAAATAAGTATGAAACAAAATAAAGCTGATCTTTTTTTTTTTTTTTCATAACAAGTTTTTTATATCTTAGGTGTTTAACCTGAGAAACTACCAACATAGCTCATTATTACATCAATCTTACTTTCTAATTCTTGCTTTTAATGATTATGAAACAAGTTAAGTACTCTTTAATTCTGATGACACAACAATACAACATGAACAAATGTGGAATGTGAAAAGTAGAATAAAATACTGTGGAATTCGGATCTTATTTCTACAGTACATAAACACAGTTAAAACAGTATTTATCAGCTTTAAAAATAACATCTATAACCATGCATGGCTAATTTGCTATAATAGCAAACGTTTATATACCAAATGTTTAGTTACTGTAATTCCAATTTTAATAAATATGCAAAAAATTACATTTTTCAAGCTGATAAATGTCACTGAACTGTTTGAAGAGCATGAAAACACAAGGATTATAATTTTTGGTAAGGTGCAAATTCCTAAAATAGCATTACTTGTCAAGAGGATTATCTTTAAAAAATCTTTCAGTATTCATGACAAATTTCAGCAATTACAGTAAACCAAATTTCTGAAACACAGAACCGTTTTTCAGTCATTTAAAAGGAAATTTGCAGATAGCTGTACAAACACACAGATTTTGTTCTTATTTAAAATACACAAAGGACAATATTATAGTACTTAAATATATTTTGCAATTGGTAATGAATATCAAGCACCTTTCATGAACCTGGAAAAAGGTATGCAAATAATCGTTTCTTACAATGAAAGGCAGCCAAAAATGGGTGGCAAAAGTGGAACAGGTTTTATCTGCAATTCCACCGTCCATGAGATCATACTTAGACATTATCTAATGCCCTAAGAGAGAAACCAGTTATGAATTCAGGAAGAAGAATTATGCCTCTGCTGATACAGTATACGAGTTGCCTCCAAAAGGTTGCAACAGAGGAAAAATGGGCTGATGTGAAAAACCGCGTTTATTACATTACACAGGAAGGAAGTTACTTGGTGCACTTGTTGGAATAAGTAAGCAACTCCTAACAGGACTCAACAGTTTCCTAGTATCCATTCAGAAGGTATAAGTGAATACACACTTGTAGGAGTCTAGAGATGCAGTTCATAAAGAATGTAAGAAAATGATAGAATAAATCTCTTTTCCATATCTTTTCATATTTTACAGTGCTACCATCAAACCCCTGTAATTTTAATCGATTCATTTACTAGAGTATGTCAGCATACTGTGGGATACTTTCTTGTGCAATCCTTTACCTTCCACACATTCATACATCTGTAATAAAAAAAGATCAAATTTGCAATGGCAGAAGTTCAAAAGTTAGGTTGTCTATATGTAAGTTATTTGCTCTGAACACAGGCTTTGTGGTGCAAACTTTAGTCACACAGAACCTTTGCATCATTCTGTGAGTAGGGTATGTATACCCCATTCATCAAACCGAGCTATACAGTGTGTTTTTTCTTGTTATTCAGTTCATAAATTTATTTACTGAATAACATCCACATATTGCACTAGGCAAAGCTATTGACTAACCAAAGTTAATATATTACAGCCAATACATTACCATTCTTACAGCTAAAATGACTGATGAAGTAGGAAAGCCCAGTCTGAGACACATACAGCTTGATTTTTCAGCATAAAATATTGTATGTGTTGCAGCTGATGTATTTTACTGTTTGAACATTCAGCACTTGTGTGGTGCCAAGTATTCCAAGGTAAGCAATCAGTAAATGAGGAACATGCAGTTAACAGCCAACAGTGAAATTCAGTTTAAGTGATTTCTGCTTCATTACATTCCATGAAAATATGAGACAGTCATTGGTGGCATTCCAGCCACTAGTGGTGTATCCCAAGGGCTGATACTGGGGCAAATACTTTTAAATATCTTTATTAAGCAAAGGGCAGAGTGCACTCTCAGCAATTTTGCAGCTGATATAAAATTGGTTATTGTTCTCAATGCTACCTTTCCCTAATTAGTGTACTCCTGTGCTCTCTCACCCTTCCCATTCATATTCTTGCTTCTGTCTTCTCCTGAAGCTATCCCCATCATACATCTATTTATTTCTATTTCCCAACTTTTCCTCTCCCACAGCATATGCTGATCACAAGCACCTCGAACAAGCAGTTCTACTCTCAGCACAGGATTCTCTCAATCTGCACAAAGGCTTTTTCTGTGCTAAGCTAGCATTTAGCTGCTTAACTGCTCCCCTTCAAATATACCAAAGCCTGTCTTTTTTTTTCTGTTCCCCAGTGCTGTGCTAGCAAATACCACTTCCTCTTCCAGCTTTCTTCCTCTTTTGACTGCATCCATCTTCCATCTCTTCACCTGTTTTCCTTCCTGGATTTACAAATAACTTTAATGACATTTTTTGTATCCTTTTATCCACCATTTTTAGTTCATCCTGCCTCTCCTAACATTTCCCTTTTTTTTTCCCTAACCATTGCCAATGACTGGAGTCCTGGATTCAGTTTCCTACTGCAACTACTCTTAAAATCCTCTTCCAACTTCCCTTCTTCAAATACTTGTCCTCAGCTTACACCTTGTTCCCCATCAATCTCTATGATTTTTTTAAGCCAAAAGACCTGTCCACTTTCTCCACATTTTCCTCTTAATTCTCCAGAGTTTCTTGATATGCCTTGCTCCTGTTTCATGCCTTTTTTTCTTGTCATCCTTTCTACCTGATAACAATAGTGAAAGGCTGCATAAGATAGAAATAAATCTCTTTTGCTGAGGTTCTCACTGAGTGTAAAGCAAAATCAGGGCAAATACTGCTCAGTCAGTCTTACCTTGAGACAGCACGTACCTAGAGCAAGTATTTCTGAAGAGACCATATCCAAAAATTAATATGATCAGACTTGCCCTTATCTGTTCTATCACAAGTACACTAGTCAATAAATAGGTAAATAGGTCAAGGTCATCACTCACCTTATCAAGATCTGGCTCCTCCAAAGCTAGTGCAAGCTCGTTGTTGTCCATTACAGATGCTGCTGCAACATCCAGCGGTGTTGAACCTCTCATTGAAGGAAATGCTGCAGAAGTTAATTTACAATAATTAAATTCAGTTTGCAGTAAATACAGTCATGCAGCAGAGGGCAGCAGGCACACTGGAAACCAGAACATAAATCTATTAATAGTATGCTGTATGGTTGTTCTTCAGCCAACAACACAGTTAACTGTTTGGAATAATGCTAAAATAAACACTGATTTATTTTTTTTTTTTTACTTGACATCCATATCTGTAAACATACTCAACCACACTGGTTTTAAATACAGGTGGAGAAATGAGTATTAACAGTGTAGCAAATCATAGGAATATTATACTATTTCTTTAGCAGAGCAGAATTTTAACTATGTAATTCTGCACAACCCTGTGAATTCCAGATTTAAAATATGCTTTTCTTTCAGTCTTATCCTGTTTTCTGTGTTTAATATGGGCAAAAGTAGGCATCGAAAAGCCACGATGAACAGCTGAAGCACTGTGAAATCACACACTATTCTACCTTGCTATACTTTATTAATATAGCCACATATCTAGTCAAAACAATTTTTCTTGTATTGCAAAATCTAATGCACGCCCTTTAAAAAACATACCTTCAGTATTCCAAAGGAAAAATACGAAAGTGGCCTAAACTTTAGAGGGAAGTGAAACCAGATGAAACAGGCAAGCACCATGAAGGGTTAAGAAGGGTTAATTTAATATTAGGTTTCCAATCACAACTCTTTTGAAAGGAAAAAAATATTAAAATATATGGATCTAATCCTAAATTTTTAAAGATATTTAAAAACACAGATTTAGACTATTCTGTTTCTAATACAATCCAAAGACGCATAAGGATGACAGGAAAATTGAAGAAAACCAAAAGAAAACCTCAAAGAGTTAGTGGTGAAACCACAAAGTGGTTTAAGCTTTAGAGAGCCTTCGTCACACGTTTCTACTTGCTATACTAATGAGAGGCTAGTTTTGAGACATCACTGTTCCTCATGGTCTTGCTTTTGGCTGCTCCAGCCCCATGGCGTACCGAGTCCAACACTGCTGTTCTCCAGCAGGTAGCTGAGGTGCTCAAACATTGCCTTTTGGTTCTGACGACTGATGCGGCAGAAGTAGCACAGGAAGCGACAACAGCTTGCCACCATCTTAGGAAAAGCGATCTGCTGAAGAAGAAAGTTGAGAAAGCAGTGAAATATGTAAATTACCAATCTGTTCCAGTTCTTCTTCCTGCACTCCTAACACGGAAAGTATAATGAAGTTACCGAGGTGATAAGCAGCTGACAGTTGCTTTGTTTCTAACTTAAGAAAGGACCCACATTTCCTTTTAACTTTTGTATTCATTAGGCCATTAAGTTTAAAATGAAGATAAATCATTTTGCAGAGGACTACTGGGGACATGTAAGGGGAAAAAAAATGGTGAAATAATGCTCATGAAAGCAATTTGCAGACTAGTAAATGCAGTCATACAAAACCACAATCTCAGGAACATTAGGATAACATGCTCAACCTCCATTATTATTATTAGCAGAATAAAGAATATTCAAGAAATATATTTATCCTCCTATATGTCATGTAAATACATACAGTCTTCATATAAAACTTTTCTACAGGACTCTTATATCATTCAATGCAAAGGCCTGATAACATAAACCAAAACAGTAAATAGCTTTTAAATGCTTTTAAAACCAAAACTAAACTAAAACCCCTTCAACACTTTTCTTGTTGCACATTACATGTGAGTATTTTTCTTTTTAAAACAAAACAATTTCATCTGTAGCACTCATGAAAGAATATTTTACAAGTTGTAATCAGTCATAATATCTTCTGAGATGAACAAGTTTTGCCATTCTCACATTTTACTGAAAGGAAGTGTAAGAACAAAATTTTAAAAAAAATTGGACAGACTTTGGATGCTTGTTTAAAGGTTTTTCTATCTGATTTACTAATTTTACCTTTATATAACACTTGAAAAAAAATGTCAAGTTCTGTTGCAGATGTATATCCTAAGGATAGTCACAAAATTAATGAGAAAATTCACTACCACCAAGAATTTATTTTTTTTTCTAATAATCTGACTAGCATCCTTGAGGCACAAGCAGAATAAGGTGTTATTTGTTTGTTTGTATTTCTTTTTTTTTTTCCTATAATACCCAAAGTGATATCCAAGCATTTTAATTACATGATGGTTTTTTTTTTCCTTCCTATGACATCCTGCCTACTTCACTTCATACCTTTCAACTGTAAATAATATTACTTTTGTGTTATTATAACAAACTCTAATAAATATTGCCTTTTTTACAACACAGCTGTAATTAATCCTGAGAAGTGCAACTTTTTCAGTTAATGAAACAACAATCTTGCAAAAAAACTCATTATGCAATTAAATCTATATGTCATATATTATCTTGTCAGGTTATCAGGTGCACTTCCTAAATTCTAGGACTTGATTAACTGTAGCTTTTGGCAGTTTTTTTGCTAATACGTGCAGCTCATTTGCCTATTTCAGTCATGAAAGAGCTATTATGTACAAGCATTGTTGTATAGGATTTCTGTTCTTCAATGTAGGGTAGATGAAAATGAATGAAAAACATTAATTTATTCATGAAAACATCAAACAAAGCTTCCATCCCCAATTTTACAGAGATTTTTTAAAAAATGTGTGACATAAATTTGCTTAGAAAATTACAATAGCAGCAATACTGTTAAAATTTGTCCTTTTAGAAAGTCTTCATTATTGACAGGAATACATATGAATATGCAATTCTGACTTTCAATCAGTATAAAATAACTCTGAAATAAAATTATTCAATTCTGACAGTCAAAGAGGGTGTTGTTCATGATTCCCTGAAAATGAATGAATAATCAAGACCAGAAATCAACATGACATTAACTTTCAAAAATTACAAGAGCTAAAGACATGGTTTTTAAAAATAACTATTTTCAGCATTAAGATACACACTCAGACCTAAGCAGGATGGGAGCTCTGAAAGCTTGCCCAAGTATGGCAAAAAATGGTGAGAAGTTTTACCTTCCCACCATTTCTTCAGAGATGTGAGAGCTGTTACACTCTCACTACATGTCTCAATCCAGCCTCATGATAAAATCACTTAATCCCAGAAGCTGGAGACCTAGTTTAAACCACCTGCTGCCACAATCTAGGAAAATGGCCAATCCCTAAACCAGAGCCTACGTTGCATAGTTGTTCATTCCATCTCTTAAAGCTCTTACCCTGGACAAAAAATTATGTCCAAGAAGCTGGAAAGAGGAAAGAGAAGGGAACATACTAACAATCTAGCCATGAGGAACTTGCTGAAGAGCAGGAAACGCAATATTCTAGTGCCTGATGCACCACTATATTTGAACTGTATGTAAGCAACACACTGGACAAACCCACAGAGAATTTCAAGTAGTATATACAGCCGTAACTGACCAAGGCATGCTCACTGGTTTTGGCCCTACTCCTTTTTATGTAGAAGAATGTCTTACCTGGCAGAGTGAAAGATCTGCAGCGTGCACAAACATGCACCTTCTCAGGCTACAGCCTGGGGGTTCCCCACTGCAATATCTAAAATCTGTGCTAATGGTGTGCAAAGCTCTTTGTTAATAAGCTTGGTTGTGTTATTTCATAACATGACATTACTCGTGTGACTCCCTAAGAAAATTATTGCTTCTGAATCATGAGTACCTGAAAGTTTCTACACTTAAGGAGAAAATGAGGCACTGCAGTCTGGATAGATTGAATTCCAAAACACACTATTCCTTTTCCAAACTTCTTCATAACATTTCTACTCCTATGCCAATTCCACTTCGGCAGGTGAGGTTTTGGATCCCTCCTGAGGTATCTAACTCTCCCCATGCATTCCATAAAGACAGAGACACAGTAGTAAATTTTGGGTGGGCAGACACAATAAATGCTGCAACACCAGGCTACCAAGTAATTTCCAGGTCTGCATTCCCTTTGAAGGATATAATAATAATTTCTGTAAATTATTTTTGTAGATCTGTGTTCCAAAAAATTTCCATGAAATCATTTTCAATAGAATTAGAAGGTACGTCAAGGTCAGAATTAGAAGGCACTGTGCAGTTGTTCCTGTTGTTTTGAGGTGGGTTTTTTTGGTCACCTTTGACTACATGTATATATATGAAAAACAGAGGGTTGTGACATCTATAAACTGGTGAAGTATTAATAATCCAATAATTAATAGTAGCTTGCCTTGAACTCAGATGTAAGCATATTAAAACAGAATAACTAAATCCAGTGAATGCTTTGTAACACTAGTTACGAGGCCTTCACTGGAAAATACTGTTAAAATGGTATAGCCAGACAAAATACATAAGTATTCTAGAGAACTATATGAGCTATGTGACCAAGGAGGCAAAGAAAGAGGGGCGTAGCTGCACATAGAAGGCATTCAATTAATGACAAGTTGTCAGTCAGAGACAAGATAAGCACAAGGTAGTAAAAAGGGCTGAAAATCATTCCAAATTCATAAGTGCAAATGTCCAGGCAAAAGAAAACAAGTAAAGCAGTACTGGGATAAGAGGAGTCACTGTGATGAGAGGGAGGCAACAGAATAAAAACATCAGGCATATGCAAAGAGGTGAAAGAAGGTAAGCGTGCTTCACTCCTGACTTTCTTCAGTCGCTTAAATTCCCAGTTAGGCTTCTCAAAATTCATGCCGCTCTGCCTTTAAACTAACACATATATACTGCCACAAAATCACAGAACACTTTGGATTGGAAGGGACCTCAGAGATCATCTAGTTACAAGCCTCCTGCCATGGGCAGGGACACCTTCCACTAGACCAGGTTGTACAAGGCCCCATCCAGTTTTGGACACATCCAGTGTTAAGGCATTTACAGCCTCCCTGGGCAACCTGTTCCAGTGTCTCACCACTCTCACAGTGAAGAATATTCAAGCACAGCACTAAGAAACAGGAAAATACAACACTGCAAGAAAATTATTGCTCAATTCAAGTATGTGAATTTAAGCATTCAGACTAACAGCATTCGTTGCTGTTAGTCTCTTATTACAAGTTATTGTTAATAACACTCTAAGGTGTATTTTCCTAGCAGATCTACACCTTCCACAAATGCAGCTACTGTACGTATTTAGTTTGAAACAAGAAGAAAACATTTAAAAGTCCTGTTAAAAGAGAAATGAAACACCTATAAGCTCTCACTCACTTTTTAAAAACCCCAAGTACTAGAATTCTGGGCTTCTACCTCTAGTACTACAGAAACTCTTCTATTTTTAACATTGAGCCATATTTCAGTTTGCACAAGAAAAATCAGTCTAGCATGATGAAGATCTATTTTTCTTTGGATATTTCTTAAGTATCCTAGTATATTTTCAAAAAGGTTCAGAATGCAAAACACACAATTATGCTGAAATTACCTGAGATTTGTCTCCTCCAAGCACATTCACCATCACATCCATAACAGTCTCATGCATGCCCAAGACTCTCATTAAGTTAGGATGCTGATAAAACACCTTGTTGTTCATTATATCCCTAAAAGGAAGAAAAGGCAACAAGGTATTTTTAAGAAATACTATTTTCATTTAAATCAATGATGCATTAACAGAGATTTCTGAAATATTAATTCACTTTCATAACATCATTTAAAATCCTTAGACTTCAGCATAATACAAGAACACCAAATACCTCAGATTTTAATATGTTGTCATTCTCTTTAATAGTCATAAATTCTATATAATAAGAATCTAAAATTTTAAATTATTTCAAAATGACATTTCTTCATCTTTAAATTGCTGTTACCATCTGTTCTGTTTAAAGGAAAAATATATTTTGTGATATCTAAGTGGAAAAAAAACCATATTCCCTTATGTTTAAAGTAGAGAATGGAGATCAAGAAATCTAAGTCCTGTCTTTCCTCTGCAGTAACACCTCTTAATTAATTTTCTCAGTTCACAAAGAAGAAGACAATAGACATAATATTCAAGGCTAGCTGTTAAATGTGTGTCATCAGTATTTCCAAAGTTAAGACCATCTGTCAGAAGATGTAAAATGGCATACAGTCCTCCCAGAAAGGAAAATTTAAACTTATTTATTTTGACTACTGTCCCTTCAACATAATATAGAACTTGCTGTATTTGTTTTGTAATCCAGAACACAATTTTTATGTGTTTCAATAGGGAATCCAGGGATATCTAACATTTTAGGTCAACCTGTTAAAAATGAATTGCAAATAACAGACATCATGCCTGCTTTAAAGACATACAGAAAACTGGGAATGGAAGATGACTCAATACAGCGCCTCTGGGAAGAGGGCTACACACACGATCAGTTCACCTTTTATCCCTCTTAGAATTTTCAGCAACTTTACAAACTCAGCATCAGGGACAAGTTAGGTAATACCATCACACACTACCTAATGAGTTACCATAACTTGCTTAATTCAACTTAAGAAATTAGTCTTCGCAATTTTTACAAAAACAGTACAGGTTCTACAGTGACATAGTAAGAATAACAGAAGTTCTTTGCAAATGTAAAGGAGATAAATTGTTCAATGTTCTTGATAAACGACAAATAAGTACAGTTCTTAGGTAATTGTGTTGTCATTTTTTCTTTTTAAAGACGCTATTTTAGTTGAAGTAATTAATTTTCTGTGAATTTTTTGTTCCTTCCAATATTAAATGGCGTTATCTGAAAATTATTCACATAAGAGGAGTAACAGACATGCAGGCATGCAGTATAATATCACTGCTTAAAAGAGGTAATTTCATAGCAAAGACAGAAAAAATATTCTCACATCAAGCATTACATAAAAGCAATTTCTTATAATTGTGATGTTATGAAGGCTAAAATAAGCAGTCTTCCTGTTCAAAAACTTTCAGTTGTCACTGATGATGACATAATAAACACTAAGCAATTTGAAATATTTCAGATCACAACACCACTTTTCTGGTTCTACCTAACTGCTTGCACAAACTTTTGGATTAAAAAGAAACTAGCAAGTTTATTCACTCTTGTTTGAAATATGTGCTGTAGTTTTGGGAGAGGTGTTATATTGACATCAATAAAGATATAAATTATCTGTTTTCTCCAGAGTTGCTAGAACGTTTGATGCAGCTTTAAGGATTACGCTTAACTATAGTAAATGGAGTCTATTTTGTTTAGGTGAGAATACCTTAGTTCACAGAAACTTTGAAATGTTTGATACTGCTAGAGAGATTAATTGGAACCATCTTGGAAACAACTGTGAAAATTAAAATTTCTGGTTCATATATGCATTTTAGTAGAGCAGCAATTTTCATCCAGGATCTAAAATGAAAGGATTTACTAATACAACAAAAAGTTTAACACAAACTTAAAAATAAAATTTTGTTAATTCCATACCCTAATCCATTTATCATTAGCAATTCTTCCTCTTTTCCCATCCTGACACTGAGAAGTGAGCGAATCTGGCCCAGTGCTGCAAGCAGATTAATGGTGTCCTTCACCGAGGCAGCACTAATGGTGTACGCCTTCCTCAGAGCCTGCAGCAGCTCCCCAATGCTGTCATACTGCCTGCGAAGGAGGGTGTACATAATCCGAACCAATTCTGGATCCTGAATCTGATCCTCCTGGGACCAGCGCACCATAGTCTGCGATATGAGTTCTTTCAGCGTAGCTAAAAAAATAAAATACATAAAACGTTACTTAGCTGTTACAACAACAACAAAAAAAAGGTCAAAACACCACATATCATAGTAAAATATTAAGTAATAGCAGACAGCGAGGCAGTTTTTAAAGAGCAAAAGAATGGAAGCAGACTGAACAGGATTTTTCAACTATTTTTTCCATTATTTCCAAAATAATTTTTAGATCTTTCAAGGTAAGTGTGATGTTCTTGAGAGATGGAAGACAAGAAACTTCCACTTAGCATTCCAGTCAATACGACCATTGTTAGTAATGAAGGCTTCTTAGTTGATCATGACTAAGAATCATCCTTGGAAGCTGAATGCAATATCTAAACATCAAACTTGATGATCATCAGCCTAGGTGTGGAATACAGAAACTGGTAATTAATTTTTTCGGTAAACAGTTTATTGGCAGACAAGTATGAGTTCAATTACAGCAGAAATATTCATGGATGTGAGTGATAAGATTAATTCATCTTTTTAAAATCAAGCATCAAATTCAGGGCCTAGCCAGGGTGGCTTGACTGGCTGTTGCTGCTCATTCACCTGATGAAAAGCTGGTTATTTTGTTGTTCAAAAAAGGGATCTACATTGTCTTCAAAAAGATGATCTGCTTGGAAACATCTCAGAATTGTGATGATGCAAACACATATCTCTATGGAATAGAGATGCAAACTGACTTAGAATAGAGGAATTTAATCTGTATTTCCCATCTGTTCAGGGAAAGTCACTGTCACTTGTGAATACACTTTCAAAACAAATTGTACGGTTTGGAACTACACAATGCATATTGCCTGAAGCAGTTCTGTTGTACACATTACATGCTCAGTGACCCTGAAAACAATTTTTCTGAGCCTAGAGTTTAGGAAATTTACCTGGAAACTAAACACACGTTCCAGTCCGTTGTTCCAAGAAATGTTCATTGTTCATATCAAGCAGAACACGAATAACCACCTTCCCTTTTAAAACAATGCAAGTTTCTTTCCTTTGTTTCCAGCAAAGCTACCTGTTGACTTTTCCAAAGTTCTTCCAATGGTAAGAACAGCTTCCTCACATTTCCAGCACAGAAGAGTTCATAGCTAGTGCATATCCACTTATTTTTGTGCCTACACATCCTTAGCCACATGTTATGAATGAAAACATGAAACAAGCTTTGTTCCAAAATACTGTATAACTTTCTTCAATCAAAAAATTTTCTTCTTTCAGGACAACAAGGCAATCTCCTCTTGATTCTTGCACTAAACCCTTCTCTCCTGGAATAATTAATAATTTCTCATAACTTTCCAACTCACAGAGTGTCACCAATTTCTGATTACATAAATATAATGCACTTTTGTCAGAAAGCCAATGATCTTATGAAAGAATATAATTACTTACTCTGGTTTTTTGATTACAGTGGATATAGCGTTAAAGACAGTTACCTAAAAAGGTCACCCAGCACTGCCAGGTCACCACTAAGTCATGTCCCCAAGGACCCCATCTAATCTTGAAAGGAATATTACTTTCAAAATAATGTGGTATTTTGGATTTTTTTTTCATGATGGAAAAATACCATATGATTTACTCCAAATAGGTATTTTCCACTTCTGCAACAAAGTTATTATTTTCACTGACTCAGTTATGAAGATGATTTTATATACTTGAGTAACTATCAGATATGTATACACATAACTAAAAGATTATTATTATTTTTAATACTAAGATAATATTCCACAACAAAAATATTCTCATGAAATGAAAACATGAAAAACAACTTGTTTTTCTGAAACAAGAGAGGTTTCCATATGTGAATACAACAAAATGGTCCTATGTATTTTAGAGTTTCTCTCTGAAGTTTTTAAAATGGTTCTCCATAAAAAGTGTTAATGTTTTGTTCAGCACATAGGTTTTAATAACTTTGAAAGTTTTGATTTTTTCTTCTGCTAAGTTTTCAAGTAGCAATTGCTACATGTTTATTTGCTTAGGCAGTATGGCAAATAGCCTTGGAGAAATCATGGATGCTTGCATGGATGAATTTTTGGTCAAAAGGTATGAAATGGCGTAGAACTAAATGGTAGTGGTCACAAAGAAGGAGAAACAGCGGTGAAGTTCTGCACAGATCCATACTGTATTGTATGATGTTAAGCACCTTCCTTCCTTAAAAGACCTGAGAAGGATATAAGCAGATGCAAGCAAGTTTGATCATACAAAGTTATGAAGGACAGCAAATATGACTGTAACTGAAGAAGCAGAACTTTGGGTAAAAATGAGCCATAAAATGGTGATGAAATGCACTTTAGTCACCATAAACAAAATGAGGTAGGAAAATATAGTCCTCGTTTATAATTAGAATGATGAGATGTTGGCAGAGATAAGATATGGCAGATAACTCCATGAAATTCACAGAATAGTTGAGGTTGGAATAGACCTCTGGAGAGGATCTGGTTCCAGTCCTTATACTGAAGCAGTGCCATCTAGAGACAGTTAGTTGTCTGGGACTGTGTCTAGAAAGTTTCTGAATTCACAAGCAGTCAAAAATATCAAATCAAAAGCCAGGATTTATTAAGAATGGAATGTTTAAAGCAGAGTACATTATCTTACTCCATAGTTCAGCCACACTGAACTTCACCAAACACAGGAAGAAGCAAACAGACATAGCCCATTCACAAGGCAGGAATAGCTAAGCCAAAAAGAAAGGTGTTTCTTCACATAGTAGATGATGGAACCCTGAAACTCCCTGTCAAAAATGTGGCAGATGTTAAAAATTCACATTTGCTCAAGTGAAGACTACACAAATATCTCAGAAAAATACAAGGGGGATAAAAAAAAAGATAAACCTATTTAGACTCGGGAAAACTCCAGAGCTGAAGGCAACTGGAGACTAGGAGAGCATTAAATTTTTAAGCATTGAATTTGATTGTTTTATTCTTACTGGTCCATAGATAACCATTTGTGGTCACTGTTTTAACTAAGGTATTGGATTGGATGGATCTGAACCATTACAGCCTGTCTTACACACCGTATTACTCCAAAACTCAAAAGTCTCCTTTGTGACAGTGATTTTTTTTCTATCCCCTCTGATCCTTTTTACCCTCTTTTGCCCTATACTGAAGCAGAAAAGCTGCTGTGTTTGTTGTACTTGAGGAAAAAGATCTTGCAGCTCAGCCAAAAGATGAGAATAGATGAGAAACAATCAAACACGATGACCCCAGCATGATCTCAATCATAGTCAGCAATAGTCTGATACTCTTTCTGACTGCTAATAAATCACAAATGTACTGTACTGCAACCAAATGTTCTTTAACTAAAATTTTAAAAACAAGCAACAACAAACGGAGCTAAGAGCCAGTGGAAAGTCTACCGTAAGTAACATCTAACAGGTTAATATTCTGTGGTTTCAGTATAAGTAGCACTCTTAGGAGATAACTCTCAAAAGACATAATCTATTATTCTTCATTTTAATGCCACAATTGCAACTTTTTTTTTTTCCCTTGAATGTGCAGTGGATATCAATAAAGACTTTATGATTTCACACAAACTTTCTCATATATCCAGTCTAAAATTACTCTGAAAGGTCCATGGTTCATTGTTTTAATGTGGGACCTGAACTAGGGCATTTTTTTTCAAGCCAGTAAATTCTATTTCCTGATTTCTAGGAAAGCTCTAGGACCAGTAATCTAGGACCAGTAACGAAGTGTATACCTTCAGAACATAAAGTCCTACGTGACAGATTTATTATAACTGCAGATACCCTCCCTAAGTTAGAGGCATATGAAGACCCACAATTGAGTAAGCCTGACAGCCATAGCTTCTATTCCCAAAATACATGAACAAGATCATTTATCTCCTTTCATTTCCACCTGTAGAAAAAGTAAACAGTATACCTATCACTCACTATCTTAAATAAAAAGTCCTTCCTTGCCATTTGTTGTGTGTAAGGGATACTATCCATTGTATCACACCAAAGTCCCTGGCTTGGGAAGGAGGGGAAGGGCAGGCCAGCAGATTAAGCTGTAACAGAAGATGGGAGCAATCTGGGTATTTGGTATGGTGACATCGATAACCAGATGAAATAGGTGCCAATGGTTTTCCAGCTTTTAAGCTTTAACAAGAAATTGCAATGCCTTAAACAATCTTTCAAGGTTGCATGATGAGTCCCACATATGCATGATTTATAAAAAGTATGACTTGACAGTTACAGAAGTCCTATCATCATAACTAACATTTATTGCCTCAGTGTGTTTAATCTCTGAGCTTGCTTTTAAAACCAAATTTTACTAATCTGTCATTAGCACTAGTTTACATTGTTGGCATCTCTCCTAAGATAAAAGTCCATTTGTGAATAGTTATGAATGCTTTCTTAGAGGAAAGGAAGATTTCTTTGCAGAAAATAGTTCCTTCTTATGAATACTCAGCCCCTGAGTATGACTAGATGCTCAAGGCCTTGTCAACAGGCACATGCCATGCACACTGTCCACACCCCCTCGACCCCAGTCATGTTAGAGGATTGGGGAACCTCAGGCACACATTTCCTTTCACTCTGAATTCCAGGTGCTAACAGATGAGTCACTGGGGAATAAAGCCCTTTTTCATGCAACATATGAGATTATTATAATATTTACTGTATTACAACACAATATCATGCTTAACAGACCAAAATATTCTTTCAGGGAAGGATAAGCCCTCTCCAGTGCTTTACAGTACATATATATCGTGTAAGAGGTGTCCTAAGTTATAAAATAACATTGCTGTCTAATCTTACACAACTCCTGATGAAATGATTAAATCTGAAATGAAATCAACTGTCCTGGGTCTGTACAAGGATCTCTTTGCAACCTGAGCAAATTGGAAATACAAGAGGAGCAATTACTGAAAGACTAACCTCAAGTCACTTCCATTATTTTGTATTTGATATTTGGATGATGTTACAGAAACCTGGAGCTGGCAAAAGCCAGTCTTGATTCACAAGGGCAATGAGAAACCTCAGCAAAAATTTATGTTCTAAAGGAAGATCTGGAGGAACTGGGGTTTCTGCTCTACTCATTCCTTACTGTCCATAATCACTATTAAAGATTTAAAACCCATAAACATATGAGAGCAAAGACAAGATTTCAGAGATTGACACTACACATGAACCTTACTGGGTGTAATACATAGTAGTGAAAGCCAAATGCGTTGCTCAAATAAGCTTAACAAAATGCTCATGCAGATGGTGGAGGAATTGCAAGCACAGAACCCATCTTGCCTGTTTAGACATGAACACTCCTGCTGTATTAGGGGATAGGGTAGGAGAATATACATGTGCAAGAATACTGCTCAGAATAAAATGTGATTTCAAATGTTTCAGGGTGCATGCACGTGCGTTCCTCTCTATATGTACCCTAGGAAGGGATTGTAGCAGGAAGGAATACGAACACTCAGTTTTTGTACCAGTTGTTCCCTGCCAGTAGCAGCATCAGTAACAATAAAAAATTTATCAGAGAAAGTAGAGCCAAAAGAACAATATACCTTCAAAATGCAACATGAAACATTACAGAGAGAAAATAATAATAGCAAATTGCTACTCAAGAATTTGAGATAACTTCAGGATGTAGGACTTTCCTGCCTTCCTTTACAAACAAGCTGTGCTTTCCTGTTAAGTAACAATGAGGTTAAACTCACCTCTGTAAAAAACATTACAGGAATGTATATGTAGTATTTTTTTATTTGAGTGCTTCCTTTAATTAAAAGTAGTATAAATTTGACACAATATTAATACAGGCAATAGACTATTTTCAGCTTTTAATTGGTAAAATGACTGCATGCAGCTACCAATTACTTAATGCACATGCATTATTTCTTATAGTGTTTAATGAACTAAATAATCTTCAAAGCATGATAAAGAAGTGACCGGTTGCTACAAATTACATTCCCCTGTGGTTATGAACATGCTTCGTTTCTCTGAAAATCCACCATTTCAGAGAATCAAATATGAGTTACATACAGTATAGTACTACCTACAAGCTTGGGCAGAATTTACAAGTTAAAATTGAATGCAGTAAAAAAAAAACAAAAACAAAAAAAACCAACCAAACGAACAAAAAAAGAAAAAAAAAAAAAAAACACACCAAACAAACAACAAATAATTCTTCTATTTCCTCTCTATAAAGGTATATAACAAAATGTATTATACCCTGTAAGTGTTCAAATGCTTGCTGGATAATGCTTCTGAATCTGGTTGTAAGATTTAGAAGAAAACTTGCTGAAACAAATTCTTAGTCTCTTCTTCTGCTTGCTTTATGCCATTAGGCATGGTAAAGTAAAAAGAAGATAGCTATGAAGTATGGCAAGCATATGGCATTTGCGTATAAATAATGTGTCACTTTAATTTACTCTTCTACAGAAAAGACACTTTCCCTCTTTTTATATCAGAAAAGCTATGAATTAGTGCTAAGTTTATCCATCATTCCTCTGTGTAGAATAACTTTGATTCAACTATATTTGTTTCTTATAAGAACTAACTTTAATTCAAGAGTAAAAACTTTCATTAACATCTGTCAAACTTTGCACAGCTTTCTCTTACCATAATGTGCAAAATTTGCATATATATATATATGTTATCAGCAGATACACATAGCATATGAATGAAGTCTAACCAGCCTCCAAAGTGCCTTGCAACATGTATCATCAAGTCTTTTTGAGAAGAAAGGTCATTAACCTGTCTGCTCAGCATCAACCAAGAGAAAGCTCGGACTGTTGGTCTAGAAAAGAGAAGGCTCATGGGCAATCTTGTCAATATATATAAATACCTGAAGGAAAGGTGTAAAGAAAACAGAAGCAGGCTGTTTTCAAAGCCCAGTGACAGGACAAGAGGCTACAGGCTCACCCTGGAACACAGGAGGGTCCACATGAACGGAAGGAAACACTTTTACTGTGAGGGTGAGTGAGCACTGGCACACGTTGACCAAGGAGGTTGTGGAGTTTCCGTCTTTTGAAGTACTCAAAAGCCATCTGAACATAGACCTGTACAACCTGCTCTAGGTGGCCCTGCTTGAGCAGAGGTGTTGGACTCCATGACCTCCAGAGGTCCCTTCCAGCCTCAGCCATTCTGTGGTTCTATGAATCACTGCCACAGGACATTACAGATCTGAAAACAGAGGAATAAGCACTCTCTATTGACTTACTCTTAAATACCATTAAACTAATTAACTTGAAATAAATTGTTGCATTGTTTCATAGTTACTCTCAGTTCTCTGTTGTGCTTACTCAGCTAGGGGAAAGACAGTTTTCAGTGATGTAATATACATTCTCCCATATGTATTGTTCTTAGGCCTGTGAATTTAATTTTATCTCATCTCATTAGTTTCAAAACATATACACAGACTTTTCAGGTGTTTTGGAATTAAATATTTCTTTTAAGAAATGTTAATAGCTTAATATTACTTAGCAAACACACAGGGATATCCCAGTCCTCCTCCTCTATAGTATTCTGCTGCAGAAAGGAACACTAAAAAAGAAATTCTGCTAAGTGGTGTTTGTTCTCATGTATATTTAAGCAACATGAAAGCTCACGGTAATGGGCAATGATGTTTATAAACTACAGAGAAAAGTTTTCAGGCAAGGTGATGATAACGAGACTATGTTTTCTGCCCTCTGATTTTAGAGATGCATGTTAAATGTCTATAAAAACATAGCAGAATAAAATATAGCAATAATAAAATCTGAACAATTTTGTTAAGCATTTATGAATGCAGAATTTGTACTTCAGAAAGTAAAGATTTTTTTTTATGTTTAGTCAGTCAAATAGATCAACTATTTATTTAAATTCAGAAAGGATATGATATGGATGTATATATGTACATGTGATGCTTGAGATAAATCAGAACAAGTTGTCAGTTTTTAATGAATGTATGTATTCGTCATCAAGTGAAATAAGCGAAAGCCATCCCTTTTTATACAAAAAAAACCCAAACTGTAATTTTTTTTCACATATATCTTGGTTCTAAGGTACATACAGCTTCTCACGCAGCGAAGAAAAAATAAATGGAGCTAAGCTGAAAGGAAGAAAGTTTTCACATTTGAAAGAAACCAAACATATAAATAGAAACTTCTCAAGTTTGGAATGCTTGAGTCCAAGATTATTGTGCTATAATTAACTTTTTACATTTCTTTATAAAGAACATACACATTTTCAACCTCAGAGTTAGTCATCTGGACCCGAAATCTCCCACTCATTTTAACTTCTCATTTAACAATGCATCAAAGTTTTTCAGTGTGTAGGATAATTATTCCAAGAGGCAGAAGGAACTTAAACAGGTAGGCTGCTTCTTCGGTCTCCTATAAAGCTCTATCAGAAAATACACTCGTGTTGACTGCGTACACCTTAACACATGCATCATGGAAGTATTTATGTAGAAATAAAACTTACTGGGAGATTTCTCTTCTTCCTCCTTAGGTTCTGCCTTTTCTGCTTTTGGTGGACCTTTTATTTTGTATATTAATGAACGGAGTTTGCCAGCCAAGGAGTAATCTTCCTCTTCCTCTTCCTCCTCTTCTAGAGGAATACCTTAGAAGACAACAAAACTGGTTAAAAACAAAGTATATTGAAGAAGTTAATTTTCAAAAGTTATTTAAACAATATCAAAATATCTACAGGAATTTTTTTTACCAAAATTTTTCATAGAAGAAAAAGAAATTTTTCTTTGACAAAAATGACAGCAGCTTTAACATGTTCACTAGAGTAGCACCTTTCAAGTTATGTTTATTTTAATACTTATACTTCTTATATTTAGCATCCTTTTTCAGTATTATGACCAAATAAGTGGTATTTTTTGAAGATTCTTCTATGGCAATTACTTGTGACTCATAGTTATACTTGATTAAATATATGAACCTTTGTTTCATATTACAGATTGTAAGCTGAAGAAAAAAATGGTTGTATCTCACAATATAGTACAATTTTTCAGTTGAGATATTTAGAAATCATAAACAAATATATTGACTGAATTTAAAACTATAAGAGAGCAGGTGTTCAGAGATTATACCAGTGAGAAATGTTTTTAGTGAAAACATATCTGATGAGAAGGGATGTCATTTTACAAGGTAGCTTAATACAGTTCAGTTCACTGCATTGCTTCACAACCATTCAAAGCATTCTTAAATGTTTCATTCCTCTGGGTGACGGTCAGATACCACATGTGTTATGTGCAGGAGCACAGAATATCTAAGCAGGTTCCCTTCAGACCAGGGGTAATTGTGCTGAGCTGAAATGTAGGCTTTTGCTGTTTGGATGCTGGTCAAAGTGAAACTGAGAAAAAGAAAAGTTTCCCAGACAGAATACTAAAAAGAGATAGAAGCTAGAGCAGAGGGTAAAGAATAAACTGCAGAGGCTAAAACTCATATTAAAAAAAAAAAAAAAAACAAAAACAAACAAACACTAAGAAAGGAAAAAAAAACCTGAAATGCGATAGGAGGTTGGAAAAATTTTGCTGCTGGCAGCTACCAAGGGTAATGAGTTACTGCTATGGCTAGGAGTGACTAAGAAGAAACAAATTCAGAAACAGTCGGAGAAAATTCAGAAACAGTCGGAGAAAACGTGAGAAGTCAAAGTTTAAATTGAGGTCTACATATGGAAGTTAAGGAATGGGAAAAATTACACTGCTGGGTAAAATGAAAAGTTAAGAATGAAAGAAGGCTATTCCTTCAGTTAGAGACTGGAAAAAGTAAGAACAGGAAACGTAGCCAAGACAGAGAGGAAAGAGAGAGCAGACAAGGATGTTTAAGAAAACAAGAAACTATCTGGCACTGAAAACCATCTAGGCCCTGGAAGCAAGAGACACTGGGAAGAGAACCCTGGAGAAACTGAAATGGACAGACAAGAAGAAATGCTGTGGGATGATGAATTTAAACAGTATTAGACTGGAGGAGATAGGTTCTGTGACTGCTCCAGATGGGGTCTCATTCACTGCTCCATATCATTTATTATTCATTCTGCATCCTCTTAGAGTTGCAAATCCATTCAGAAGCTGATCATCTCACGTCACTACTGGGTCATCACTTAATTCAAGTAGCAGAGGTCTGTGCACTGGGACAGATGGTTCCAACCCAGATAAGTGTCAATTTCATATTATGCAATAAAATCCGTTGTAAACTTGTTGGGGTTTTTTTTGTTTATAACCAAGAAATTAGATGCAAAACAATAATGTCAGGGGACTATTATTTTGCTGACAAAATTAACCACTCACAGTTAGGACATGGTAGGATTAAGACCGCCTGAGTAACTTTGAGACGATTTGTGTACATTCATTATGAAGCAGCCTTTAATTACTTGATTGCATACATATTTTTCCACTTAGACCGCAAAGTATACTTAGTATTAAAAAGCTGATTAAATATGCCAAGCATAACTCCTATTCATTTTATCTGCAGCTGTGATTGCTTAGCACTGATTTTAAGGACTAAGGACACAGATAATGAGGAGCATTTATCTGCAGCAACCACCTATGATAAATCTGTACAAAGTAATGAATATAGTTTTGTTTAGAATCCAGAGGATTATTAAATTATTTTAATGATGAGACTGTGCTTTCTGTTTTCAGTTCTCCCTCTCATTCAACATACACATTCAGTATGTAGTAAACAATAACTAAAGTACACCTCTAAAAAGGAAAAACCAACACAATCACTAGAGTTTCACCTCATGAAAAGATGAAGAGTGGTCAGAAGCTAACTCAATAATAATACCAGTAACAAACCCTTGAGGATACCCTAGAGGAAACTCAAATTCAATGACTGAGGCAAGTCAAGTTGCCATCTGTAGTGCAATAGTGTTTTACAATGGCAGACCATCACAGTTAAGTGTACACTACGAAACTAAGCTAAAGCAGCAGCAGCATTCCTCATTTAGTGATTTTGGTTACATTTTCTGCAGCTCAGCTTCACAGCAATAACATTCTTTCAATATCTTTTATTTGCTTGTACACATACACTTGCCTATATAAATCTTCTAATGTAATCCAACCTTGTTTGGATTATTTTTATTTTTTTCTAAGTCAGTCTAAAATTTATATGCAAACAGGATGGTATCAGATAATACTTAATAGCTATATAACAGTGAAATGTAACCATGCACAGATTTCCCATATTTTTGTAAATGGACCCAAGTACGTTAAGGAAGTCACCGTGTAGACAGTAATACACCTGACAAAAAACCTCATACAAGTACGCTTTTACCTGATCTGTCCTTTTTTTATGTGAAGTGTCAAAAAGCATTACAAAACCTTGCCACTCACCACAGTGAATTAGAAGATCATCATGAAATTCATATAGCTCCTCCCGAATCTCATCTGGACAGGGACAATCCTCTCCCAGTTGAAAATTCAGCAACATGTTAATCTTAAGGGAATTAAAACATAGTTAAAACACTGAAATAGTCTTTTTTACTTCCAGGAAACAGCTTTATAAGTAACTGTAGCTGTATTTTGATGTTAGTCCTATCTAAATGTCACAATCATAGAATCATAGAATCA
>NW_008594365.1:37201-54937 GCF_000691845.1 Merops nubicus | reverse complement strand
GCTCCTCCGGACCGGGATTTACCAGCCTGGACGGCGCCTGGTCACAGGGGTGCCTGTCTGCAGACCCGAGGTGTGCCACGGAGTTGGGAAGAAGCCGCCGCGGATCTGTGGCGCTCTGGAGGGGTAGAATCAACCCTACGCAACCAGCAAAGCCACCCAAGCCTTCCTGCGTCCCTGCGACCAACTTTACCCCCTCGAACCGCGAGAATTCCCTCTTTTCCTCCTCCCTCTGCGCTCCTTCCTTCGGAGGCCGTAGGATGAGGCATTTCCTTCTGTCTGGCTCCGGGTAAGAGCGTACCCCGAGGGCAGCAGCAGCAGCACACATCTGGCAGGGACTGAAAGGTTTTAATCCAGCCTCTGCTGCAATCAACAATGGCAAATGAACCGGTGATTCTGAACGTTTATGATATGGTGAGTATGGAACAGGCTGATCTGGGGGGGACGGACGGAGTGGGAATTTGTGCTGGGCGGCAGGCAACGTCTGGAGGGAAGCCAAGCACAGATCCCCAGAGAGGCTGATCCCCACCCCCCCAAAACTCCTCATCCCAGCACATCGTGTTCTGGCTGCCAGAGATGATGCTGACCCCGGCTTTTTCCTTTGAAATGTTTAGCATATCGAGCCAGACTACACGTAAAAACCGTGCAGGATTTCTGCAGGACCTCTCAGGAGCAGCACTGGGTGAGGGGAGGACTTTTTAATTTCCACTGTCCTAGTTAAGGAAGGAGGTGTGATCAGCTCTCTCTTTGTTTCAGATAATTGTCCTTTAATTTTGAGTGAGTAAGCACTGCCAGGCTGTGGGAGGGGGTCAGGATTTCATCCAGGGAGGAGAAACAGCTGTAAAATTGCAGTAAGGACATAGTTTCTAGGCTAATAATCTGGATCAGTCCCTCATATACATAAGATAGTAATTAATAATTTTCTCTGAAGGTTAATTGCAACCACAGGAGTAAGAAATTGTTGGATCTGATGAAGTTTCAGCACAGGCAGGAGCACAGGGACATGCTGCTCATCAATGTTTCCTGGAAGCTCACAGTGTACCAAGTGGCTTTCCTTGCCCCTCCTCTTGAAAGAGGGAACGTGAGTGGGAATTCTCTGTGCTAACAAATCAGAAGATCCAGATCCCAGCCTTGGCACAAGCCTCCACAGAGGAGAAGGCTTGGCACAACCTGTTTGCTTTCTGGTCCGACAGGAGCTTAGGAGAGGTGTGTTCAGATGAGAAACATTTTGGTGACGGTGATGTACTTCCTCTTTGTTTTTTGTTTATGAACTGATGATATTAAAAAAAAAAAAAAAAAAAGGTACTTTTCAGATCTTCCAAAAATTCAGTGAACTTTGCTGGGGAAAGTAGAACCTTATGGGGCCCAGGGGCTGACTGAGCTCTAAGTATCGAGCTCCAGACCTTTAAGATTACAGCATACACTTAGTTTTTGTAACCAGGCAGTGATATAGCAGGAGGCCCACAGAAGAGTGTGGGTTTGCCTGTTGGGGGAATCCAGAGAACAGGCACCAAAGAGATTAGGAGTAGGTCGCTGTAAATGTCAGACATCTTCTTATTACAAAGATTAAGTGATCTTTTGTTGGCTGTAAAAGCAGCTGGGTTATTTTCTGAAGGGAGAAGGAGAGGTAAGGGCTGAAAAGCACAAATACAGTGGCTTGAACATGCCTCTTCCAGAGCTGTTACTGATAAAATTGAGCAAGTTGGTGTGAAGTCCTTCTCTATACTTTGGGCAAGAAGGAGAGGTAAGGGCTGAAAAGCACGACTACAGTGGCTTGAAGATGCCTCTTCCAGAGCTGTTACCGATAAAATTGAGCAAGTTGGTGTAAAGTCCTTCTCTAGACTTTGGGCGTGAGTGGTTAGTGGTCAGTTGCTTGGCAGCCTGGACTGTGAACTCCCCCAAGCTGTTCTTCAACCAACAGGTCTGGCAACCCAAGTAGGTGGTAGCTAGTGCTTGGTAGCAAGGGACTGGCATTGCAAATGCACATGCAGGACCTTCCCATTAATACTTTGAGGAAGCTAAAGGGGTTGTGTTGCCCTTTTATTACTGTCTTCCTTGCAGTTTTTTTTAGTTTGTTCTGCATCAGGCTGTGGTCTGAACTTTCCTTTCCCAGTCACTGTTGAGCTGTCCCAAATCAGTGAATGTTTTGCTGCTGAGCTGAAGAGATCTGAATACTGAGTGGACATGGTCTTTGCCTTTTTTTTTGAGTGATTGATACCAAAGATGAAGCCCAAAAGAGTTATAGGAGAAGGGACTTGCAGTTTATGGTTACTGTGGTCTGAGATGGACACCCAGGCGTGGTCAACTGAATTGAGGTCATCAGCTTAATTCAGACTGAGTAATTTTTGCTGCTTAGCGAGCCATGAAAACCTTCATGTGTAAGTCCCAGCTCCTTGGGTTGAGCACTCTGTGCCTGGAAACCTTTCTATTTTCACATAGCATTTGTTTGACTACCACTGAGTCACCTCCAGTTCAAGTCCTACGTTAGGATTATGGAGGCTACATGCTTTTCCATTGTTGCTATCGTTTTAACACCACCGAGTTTGGAATGTAGCCATGCAAAATCTGCACTTTGCTACACTGTGGTGGGGAATCGCGGGGGAACTGGGAAGTGAGCACATTTGCTTGAGTGACTGTTGGAAAACTAGCCTCAATGAGCAACAAAAAAAAGACAGCTGGGAATAACAATTAACTGGATGTAAAGCTCTGCTTCCTTGACAAGGAACACGACCCCTCTATGGCATCTGGAAGCACTTATGCTGCAGGAAAACTTACCCTTAGGACAGAAGTTCAATTATGGGCTTTGTGCAGCTAGAAAATGCCCACGCCTCCGTGTAGCCTTGTGTATTCAAAGCTTACAGTCATTTATCCTTTACCCACCAGATAAGTACCAGGCTTCTTTAGGGAAAAAAGTGCTTCTATTTAATGAGGTGTTTTGCACAAAGACCTGAAGCAGGTGGATCTACTTGTAGACTTATTTTTTTTTCAGCATAAAAGAAATGAGAAAAGATCACTGGCTTTTCCAAGTGCTCAGAATATTGTCACCAAAAGCGAATTTCCTCACTGCCAGCACAGAGGGCAATTCTATCCTGTTTTATCTGTTGCTAAAGAGCTTCTACACACCTGTACACTTGCAAAACAGACAGGGCAGGAGAACTTTGCTGCTCAACGAGGACATTTTAAAGAGGGAATATGCAGGATACTGACCTCCCGATTTAAGGTGTAAGTGTGAACACAGGATAACAACATGGATCAGGGGCTTGATCATGGATGAATCTCTTTCCTAATCTGAATTCAGCTCTTGCATGAGTTTATTCTAAGTCAACAACTTAGACCTGCATGAAATTACTGAGTCTATAAAATCTATGACAGAGTTTGCTCAGATCAGCCAGTTATCACTTTGCCTTCGGAAGGATATATCAAATTCCTCTTCATAAGTTGCAGGTCTCTTCCCTCCATGCTGCCTTAATCAGCTCTTTATGGTGGATCAGATCTTAGTTAGATCACAGGGTTGACTTTGGCCAGGACATCATCCTGTTTCCTCATTGCTTGAAGTCTCTGTGGCTTACTGTGGAATAGTTGACTTGATCACTGCACATTAATAAATGTTGCCTACTTAAATCAGACAGAAGAGTAACTGCAGTTATTGCCTCGATTTAAATCTTTAACAAGCAAGCTAAACACATTCCACTAAAAATAGTTTGCTTGGCGGAGATTCAAGTTGGGGGCTCTCATAATATTTTCAGCCTATTGCACAGCACATTCATGCCATCAAATTAAAAGCAAAGATATTCATATCACTCGTGGCCCTCTTTTATTGCAGATACGGCTGTCCTGAATTTCCACTGTCTGTGCAGCTTATAGCATTCAAAACTGTCATTTTTGAGCTATTGGTGGTTTTGCTAACTCTTTATGCTGGGGAAAACAAGCCCCTGAGATGTGCTGCAGAGGAGAATGAGATCTCTGGTCAGCAGGGAGCAGTGATGTAGGGTCTGTTTGGATGAGAGGGGTGAGTCTCTTTCTCAGCTTTGTCCCACTGTTATTCCATAGATTCCACTGGCATTACTTGTCAGCCTCTCTGGAGTGAATGAGAAGTCACTGTAGACGCAATAGCTCTGAGATTTTTCCCTCTGACTTCCAACTTCAGGGAGGTAGCCAAAATGTAATTATTTATAATGAGTCTCCCATATTCTTCCAGTTCTTCATATAATTAGTGTAACTTTCCAGCTCAGTAGCTGAAGGCCAATGGCTGATGGCAAAGGCTGGCCCTGCAGGTGACTGACTGAGGTCTCTCTTGCTTCACTGATCAGTGTGTGATAATGTCATTGATTTTTCTTTCTCCATCACATCACTTGGAGTGGATCATTCAAGTGGCCCTGACAGAAGAAGAAACACAACAATTTTCTCCACAGCAGTGATAAAGGCCCCCATTTGGTGTTTGTGGTATTGGGGCAAGCAGCTTGTGTTGAAGTAGGTGTGACATCTGTGGCTGAGGATGTACAAGCTTATGGTCACGCATGTAGCTTATAAGAGTTCCAGGAATATGAATCTGACTCCTGATTGTTACCAGTGCAATGGAACAGAGCATCCTGGGAGGCTGCATCTGCACAGAGGACAGCATTTCTGGGGAGGGAGAGAAGGAGGAAGGTGGTGTAACAAACTGTAAGGCTGTAATGAGTTTATCTTGCTGCCTGGGAGAGAATTGGCTTCAGCTGTGCCACCAGGAAACACTGACCATGCTCTGGATAGTCAACCAACTTGTGGTCTCCCAGCAGAGACAGAGGATAATCACAGCCTGTGAGTGGTTTAGGTGGGGAGAAGAGCTCTGATGAGATTGTCTCCATCTGGCTCTACAAATGTATGTCATCTTACAGTTGCTTCTACAGAAAGCCTGGGGGCTGAGGGCTAGCAAGAGGGTGCTGGATCAAGAGAGAGGAGTTACAAGAAGCAGTCTGGCTTTCCTGTCAATCCTGGGAAAGAGGTAGGTAGGAGTTTTGGACAAGTAATTTGCAGCAGATCCCGGGATAGGGTGAAAGTAGTTTCACTACATAAGGAACCTTTGAGTCAATTTTAGAAGCAGCAACAGGGTTGCAAGCAGAGCACTTGATTCTGTGAAGTGATTGTTTTAAGCACTGACTAGATCATGGAACGTTTTATTATCTCTCTGGAGGAAAGAATAAGTCTAGTTACTCAGAAAAATGTCAGCAGGTTTGTGATTGTTGATAGTAGAGGTCTCGGGTGCTCTCAGCTCGTTTAGTCAGAAGAGTGAGAAATCCAACTGCAGATAGTGGTCCCACCTCTGCACTGCTCATTAGCTGTTTGTGAGCTGCTGTGTTTGGTGAAGCACAGCATCACCTCTCTCTGTTTGAGATTCCAGGCAGCCACATGGAAAGCAAGGGAACTTTTTCATCATGTAGGTTGATAGCTGTGGAGTTTCTTGTTGTGGTGAGCTGAAGAGATGCTCTGAGTCAATAGAGCAACTTGTGGTCTTGAAAGATTAAGTGATAGAGTCACTAGGAGCTCTCTCTCTCTTTTTTTTTTTTTTTTTCTTTCCTTTTTGTTCCTTCATGTTTTGGCCAAACTGAATGTATTTAGCAAATGGAAAGCAAAATGTGAATAACGCCTTTGGGAGATATTAATTAAATTCTGGCAACTCAAATATGTATTTTAAAAAAAAAAAGGTTGTTCTGAAACAAAATCACCGCTTCTAAAAACACATTAAATGTTTTGACTCTTCCTTAAAATATTTGCCAATCATCTCCAGTCAAAATTATTTGCCAAATCTGAGTTGTTTTAGTTCTCTGAAATACACTGTTCACTTAAAAGTTTGTCATGTTCTTGGAAGGGCTTGGTAGGTATATCATATTCTTACTTATTTTGTGTCCATTCTCAAAGCTCATAAGAATTCCCTCTTCCATGAATAAACCCTGACTAAATAAGATCTGAGGTGTTTTATCTTCTTCACAAGCTGTTGTGGGGGTAAAGTCTAAGGTAAACCATTCAGTCCCTGAAGGAAAAGGGGAAAACCTTGGCTTTGGAATTTTACTTTCTTACTGACTCTTCATTTAGTCAGAGTCTTATTCATTCTGCTGTCTTCAAACCATATCAAGTAGAGCATACTGGGTAAGAAAACAGACTGGTGAGACAGCAGGTGCCTGGTGTTGAGTAATGGGTTCCCCACAGTGCTGTAACATGTCCTACAGGAGTGCTAAACTGTCTCTGCTTCTAAGAGTAGCAGAACATAGTGCTAGTCATGGGAGGTAGTGTGAGGATCAAGATCTCAGATGCTTGTCTTCTGTGCCTTCCAGAGCTTTTAATTGGCCTTCTGAGCTGGTTTGTTTGGGTGTTTTGGTTTGGTTTATTTGTACGACTGAGTTTAAACTGTCAAACTACGCTTATGCTGCATAAGAGGTGCAGGGTCCACAATCACAGGCATGGTAAGGGACCCACTGTGAAATCTGTAGCAGTGGTGCCATCCTATGATACTTGTTGTTTGGGTTATGGACCCAAAAACTCCCTGAGAAGAACTCCTTGAGAAAAACTCCTCTTGGTTAGAGGCCAGATAGACCACTGCTGCAAATGAGACAGAGAAAGCTGCTCTCACTGGACATCAGCAAAGGCCTGGGCCCAAGATGTGAGAGGACTATTCAGGCTGCTTCACTTTTCTGGGCTGCAGCATTTCCCAGTGTAAATGCTCTTGACTTTGAAAAAAAAATAACCATTTTTTTTCTTTTTAATTATAATTATGGCCAATCTGATGGCAGTCCATTGGAGTTGCCAAATAAATTGGGCTGAGCAGCCTGGCAGTGTGTGCAGGTGGGGAGAGCTAGGCTTTGTTTCTGCTGCTCTTTTCCTCCTAGACTGCATCGATTTAATTTGAGTGGCACCAGGCTGGCCTCAGGCAGGCCAGTCACAGAGTGGGACTGCTGCCTTGCCCTGCTTGAGCTCAGGAGCAGAAGGAAAAGGAAAGCAGTTTGGTGGTGCAGAGCACTGTGTTGTAGTCAGTGCTTGGCTCAAGCCTGTGAGAAAATGATTAAATGCAACTAGGCATCACTTCTTTCTTGTATCTTTGGAGAGTAATTGGAGGAAGAAGAGATAAAAAAAACCAATATACTGAGGTGCAGCTGAGTCCATTCCTTCAGGAAGAAGGAACCCAAACATGATCTAAACCAACTGAGAAACTAAAGAGTAAGTGGTGTGGCCTGGGTTAATAAGTGCAGCAATGAAGTGTGCCCATTTATTCATAATAAATGGGTTTTTAGTTGTCTTAGCAACAGCCTGGAGATGTGTTATCCATCAGGGGAACAGTCTGGTTTGACGTTGTCAGGGTGACAAGCTGGCTACCTGTCCCTGTTAGTGCTGATCTTTCTCCAGTGCTGCGGTTCTTTGAACTGACTACTCTGTGCTGATGCTTGAGATGTTTTTAGAGCTGTCTCTTGACTGTACACAGAGCTTTGCTATCTCCAGCTTACAGCATTCATCCCCTCAGCAAGCTCCTTGAACCAGTGCTCCGTTGCCCAGTGGAGTGACTTGAACTGACTCATCCAGTGCAACGTGGGATTTGTTGCTTCTGCTAGTCCATCATGTGCTGGGAAAACTGCTCCACAGCATCCTCTCCCTTACAGCAGAAACCCTTAGGAGTGAGGATAATCTAGGAAAGCTCACACAGCATTAAAAAAAACCAATGTGTGAACTCTGCTTCTGGAGCAAAGCTTCACAGGTCCTGTCATTAGCTCAGTTCCCACATCAGTGCTCCTGCGTCTGTTCCTGTGGCTGAGGAACTTGGTGTCTGGAAAGCACTCGTTTCAAGGTAGCCTGAGCTCCTGCAGAGTCAGCAGTATTATGGGCAGGATTTCAGGTGTAAGCCCAGGGTCTCAAGGCATGGTCAGCTCTAACCTAGAGATGCAGAACAGTTGCAGCCACTGGAAGTTGTCCTTTAACCTCATCTACAAGCAGAGTCACAATCCCCCATCTGTTCTCTGAGCAACGCAGATAGAAATGATTCTTTCCTCTGGAAACCAGATGGAAGCTGGTTTCCAGTGATTTATTTTTTTTCTGGTACTTTTTGGGGTTTTCCCAAACAGCAAGGCAGACTCTGTTTAGAGCATGACACTTCTGTCAGCAAGATTTAGCCTCTGGCTCATTAGGCTGTCAGGGTTCCTAATGTCACTTGGCAATTCATTAAAACAAACAAACAGAACCCTCTTAGTATTGATGAAAGCTGATGTGTTGACAGTACTGGAGACTGTTGCTCTCCCACGAAATAAATTTATGCTGGTGGTGGCAAAGCAGACCCTTCTGCCTTTGTACCTCATCCCTGGTTTGCAGGCTGAGCTGCTCTGGTGTCGTGGCTCAGCTGGTCACTCGGCTTCCTACTGAAACAGCCCACGGGGGCCAGTTGTGCATGTAGTGGGAGCTGCTGGGAGAGCTGGCCATTAGTGACAGGAACAGAGCTACTGACTTGTAACAGCTGTCAGATCCGTTCCCAAGTGTGGTGATGGGCAGGTACAGAGTTGTGCCTTAGTGCAATGGGCTGAATTTAAATGGGTATCCCAGGGCTGAAAGCTTTGTCAGTGACCTGAGTTGCCCTTATTCTAATTCTCTGTTTGTTTCAGTCTCTCTTGTTCCTGTCATTGTGCCAAGGTGACGTAGCTGAAGCTGGGGAGGAAGGCAGAGATCAATCAATACATAAAAATCTATATTTCTGCTGGGGAAGAAGGGAAGCAAAATTCACAAGTCTGGTGATTCTGTAGTGAATGAACTCAAACTGTTAGGATAGAAAAAATGTTTGATACCATTCTAGTTAAACACAGGATGTTTTGCTCTAGAGGGATGAAGGTAGGTGTCTCCTTACTTCAGAGTTTTGTCTAATCAGCACGTGAATCTGTGAGACTTCTTATCTCAGAGCAAAATATGAGGCTATATCCTAAGAGTGGAAAGTAGTTTTAATTGGTAACTTAGTTTTTCAGCAATGAATCTTAAGGTGCCTGGAAAAGCAACGGTAAGGGAAGAAGAAATGCTGTGGGTTACAAATGATCTCTGGTAGGTAGGAATGTTTGTCTACAGAAGCAAGTGTCTGGTGCTAGAAATGCTGTTTAATAGGTGCCTTCATCACGTGGGTCGAGTGCCATGTGACTGCTGATAGAGCCACATCTCTGGGAGATGGGGGACCACGTACAGCATAAGCTCTGTCGATAATGTTTGCTGAATCTTCAACCATTGATCTGTTGCTGTGCTTTCCATGCAGCTTTACTTAAATGCTTAAGGAACTATCAAACCCTTTGCTGGTCTCTCCATCATCTTCTGCTGGTGATTGATTTATATTGGCCACTGATGCAAGGAAAAAAAAAACTTTGTGGGAGCTGGTTGCTGCCTCAGGGTTTAGAGTGCATGAGGAGCCCACTGTTGCCTTCTGCAGTGAAGGACAGGCTTTGCCATAGGTTAGCTTTCTGTAGGTACACAATATTCTGCTCTTGGCTCATCTCTGTGTCTTGCTCTGTTTGGGACTACTTGGAACAAAGGATTTTGTAATTGCCCTGTATTTGTCATTTCCCTCTGTTCTGGATTAGCCTGGTGAATGTGAGAAATGACTTATCAGATGAGTCCCATGCTTAACCTCGTGGTCTTTTCTTTCTGTCATTACCTCTGCCATTAACCTGCACTCTTGGGCAGTACTTGGGGTAAGAGCCTCAGCAGCCTTCTAGCTGCATAAGAGGAGGCCTAGGTTGTAGGTATTTCCAGGCAGGGCTGAGGTGCTTTCTTAGCAAATCACTGCCCTAGAAGATGAAAGACTCCATTCAGCTCCTGAAGTACAGACATCAAAGGCCATTTTAGGATATATCCATCTGACCTCTGGCTTCCTCTCGGGAAAGGCTCAAGTCTCTTCCCTCATAGATCCTGTTCCATAGCTATCAACTTTGTAGAGCTGTCCTGAATATTTTAGGGTATTTGAGATGGCATGACATGCCCAGAGGTTCTGACACGAGCACTGCTCATGTGCTGGAGGAGCATCAGTAGTAGCTCTGCATTTGACTTCTACCATCTATTGTGCTGATGCGTATGGAGCGACAGAGACCTGGTTAAAATCCTCGAGGGGCTCCAACACAGCTGCCCCTTCACACAGGTCTGCCAGAGAAGCAGACAGCAGGAAACTCAGGATCTGCTTGTTCTGGGTCTCTTCTGTCAAAACACTTAGGTTTTGTTTGAAATACTCAGCTGAAGGGTGGATGCTTCCAGGGGATCCTGGCTGTCCCAGGAGGTGCCCAGGCTGGAGCCAGGCTGTAGTGTTACTCACACTCATTCTCTGGCCTGCTGAGCATGTTTCATGTGAAAGGAATCTTCATAGGAATGAAAGCTGCTTCACCATGGAGGACTGAGAAGGCCTGACTCCAGATACACTAAGAGGATGACCAGACAGCTTTCCTCTGGGGCAGGTGCAGAGCCAAATCTCCTCTGGCTGAAGTGATTAGAAAGTTGGTCTGTACCCTCCTGGACAAGTGTCTGGACTGCTGGTTATCAGGGACAAGCAGAAGGCACTTGCTCCTCCTGGTAAGTGTAGGCCAACCTTGCTCTGTCCTCCTCCTGTTGCTTTGTTTCCACTGAGGTCATTTTTAGGAAAATGTCAGGCTTGGCTGCCCTGAGAGGATCTCCTCTGCACTTTCCTTCTTAACTGGCAACTATTTGTGCAGCTTTTGTTCAGAGTCTGTCCCAGCACTAAGAATACACAAGCTACTGCACCTCTGGAGTACTAAAGATGCCCTGTGGTGGAGGCATTGTGGGAAGGTGGGAAGGCAGTGCCAGAGGTTTCTAGATCTGCAGAGGCCAGAGCTAAAAATGCACGTCCAGGGCTGAAATCCACCCACCATCTGTCTCGGTTTGTAACGTTCATTGTTCCTGATTGCAGTGCCATTTGCTGTGCCCTTCTTCACTCTAATTTTTACGGTTGCTTGTTATCCAAGACAGCTGGCTATCTCCTCTTTGGCAGTTCTTTGGGGGGTGGAAAATACACATCTTCTCTTTGCTGCTGCTGGAGCACTGTGCTTGGTGTGCTTGCTACTGTGAGAATATTGGGGGCCAAAGAACTGAGGAATGGGTTGTGTTGAACTGAAGCAGAACAGATTAATTCCAGCGTAAGCCAGCAAAAAACAAGGGCAAACTAAGTGGGTCCATTTCAAGCTCAGGTGTTCTTGGGACCTGAGGGAAGGACAGACTACAAATGTTCTTTCCCTTGTGGGTCTCATAAGCAAAAGAGCTGTGCCTTCTGCTGAGCAAAAGCCTCTGGAAGGATTAACAAATGCAAAACACATGGATCCATGAAAATTTCAGTTTTCTGGGTCAAATTCTGTCACCTCCCTTGGGTGGAGTGCTGCTGGCGGGAGATGCTCTGCATCATGGTGGAGTCACAATCCCTGGAGGTTGGACTTGATGATCTTACAGGTCTTTTCCAACCTTAATGATTCTATGGTAGCCAGAGGCCTTGGCAAAGCCAGGCAAGCAGACAGGACACCCCTTGGGGAGCAAAGCAGGACAGAAAGGCATTCACCCCAGCACTGTTAAGTGCATTGGTCAGACATCCCCCTGACTGCTGAGCCTATATTTCTGTCCCCTGTGTTCAGGGACAGCTAATGGGAAGGAACACTTCATCTGCATGCTCTCTTTCAGCCTTCAATCCCACAGGATCAACCAGATCTTGAACTTTTTCCACACTTTAAAACACCCTCTACTTCTGAGAGAAAGGTAAGGCAGCAGGAAGCAAGCTGGAGTAAAAATGGCCTCCTATCTTCCAAATCCATCTCTGCAGTGAAGTTGTTAGGAAGCTTGCACATCCACCTCTGGCTTTTGAAGTTCTTTTTGTAATCTGGCATGTTATTGAAATGCTTCAAGGATTCCCTTTGTAATGTGTAATTACTCTGAGCTAGGCAGTTCAGCGCCTGCTGCAGCTGCTGTTTTGGATCTAATCTTGATACAGTTAACGCTGTTGCTGGATCAAACAAATTTATGCAGATGGAGATTTTTTAAGTTGGCTGAAAGAACAATTTAATAGCCTCTAACACATCAGGTGCTTAAAAATCCTGTACTTGGTACCTCTGAACTTCAATTCTACATCTCATACCCACAGGACTTTGAAGCATGTTTCCAGCTGTCTGTTACCTCTCCCGAGATCTCAGAGGTGTCTCATTAAAGCTGATGTTAAAGCTTATTAAATGCATGAATGTAGCTTCTAATGACACATCTCATTTAGGTGAACTGTCACCAGGAACTGGCAGAGATCACTGCTACTCTAGTCCCCCTTGTAGCGAGGAAAGCTACCTGGAGAAGTGCAGGATAGTACCTTCTGTGTTGGGAGACCAAAGGCCAAGTGTCCTGAAGAGGCTGCTGACTTCCAGGGGCATGCCAACCCTGTCACCTTCTCGCCCTACCAGCTCCCCTCCCTCCCTTCTGCAAAGTGCAGCCTCAGCTCCCTGAGCTTGCAGATAGGAGGCGTCTGTCCTTGGGCTCTCGGTGTCTCCAGCCAGTTAATTATTAATCATCACAACATCCCTGATGTCAAGCATCCTAACTGCCCAGGAAGCATGGTGAAGTGTTCTGTCAGTCGAGTCAGAGATGTTTTAGTGCCCTGCCACTTGGTGTTTGTGAAGTTGCTGTTCCATCAAGGAACTTGAGGACCCAGAAGGGATAATTACCTGACCTGAGCCCCACACCAGATGTCCTGGTGCTAGCAGGGGCAGTAAATGTGCAAACTGGGACACCAGAAGAGACACTGCTGCTTACCATTGCTTTAGACACTGAGAGACCCGAGCTTGTGTGGGGCCCTAGGACTTGCCTGCCCTCCTTATTCAGCTTGCATGCTAGTCTAAAAGAGACTGAGAAGAGACAGGCCAGGGAGTAGGTATGAAAGAAGAAACCACTCAGCTTGTATCAAGGCACTTTTTACTACTGGGTGTATTCAGAGTGAGAATCTGACCCTTGGCTCCTTCTAGCTGGGACTACTCTAGTAGAAATGGAATGGCACTGGCACTTTGTTTCTGACTTAGTTTTGATACCATAACATTGAAGCAGATCTGAAACCAAGCCAAAATCCTGTCTGCTTTCCACTCATCTCTAGGGCAGTTCTTACAAGGAATAAATTTAGCTCCTTCTGCCTATCTGCAGAAATCTTAAATCATGTCCTACTCTCAGGATCACCCAAATAAAAGGATAGGTCCTGAAGTTTCTCTGGGCAACGTGACACAAGGTGCCTTCACTAAACTCCCTCATGAAGCCTGCAGCTGGCACTTGTCACAGTGGTAGCTCTCACTAAATGCTGCCAGCCTCTGTGCCCTTTGCAGAAGTTTTCTGGCATACTCCAGAGGCTCTCTCCAGTAACAGCATGTTTCCACTAAGCTGCTGAAGCTGACAACTGGAAACAGTATTGCACTTCCCTGCCACCACTTAAAATCCTCCTGTGAGAAGTCTTGGGTGAGGCAGGTAAGTGAACCTGTTACAACAGGTCCACAGACGTGACTTAAACTGTGCTCCTTAGGGTCCCTATGGCATGATTAGGTCCTCGGGGACTTCTGAGTTCTCCTCAACCCTTCCTTCTATCCCAGGATGCCCTCATACAGTGTGGAAGAAATGATGGTGGCTCTGACAGGATGCTTTTTTGTCTCAGCAAACTGATGACAGATCATTGCTAATTAGCACAGCTAGGGTCAAGCTCACTCTTCTTTCATTTTCTGCTAGGACAGCGTGATTGTAGGAGAACAACTCATTTAAATGCAATAATAGATGGAGATTTTTTTTTTCCTCCTTTCAGTTCAAACGTAACATGGTGTTCAATAACACCACAATGTTTTGTGAAAAGTACAAGTGCTTTGAACGTGTGGGAATCAAAAAGCTCTAAACAGACTGTGTAATGCTGCCAACAAAGCATGTCCTTGGACCCTAGCCGAGAACAACCAAACCTTCAGTTTAGTAAAGCACTGGATGTTGAGAAAGGGAAAAAAACAGAGCTTTGGTCCTACTTCCCACCTCAGTCACATTTCCAGCAAGTTACTTCAACCTCTTTTTGTCTTGGGGTGTCTCACCTGTTAGAAGGGAAGGCTGCTCTTGTTTGGGTGGGAGGAGATGCTTGTGGAATGCTTGGGAGGCTGAAGCCCTGACTGCTTTATGGCATCTGAGCTGTGACCACCCGGGTTGGTGTGACTCCTGTAGGAATGGGAGGCAGCAGCAGGGTTTCTGGGCAGTGGGCTGAGGGGCAGCACCTGCCTGACCTGTGACCTTGGCTTTTACTGCCCTTTGACAGCAAATGAAGTATTTAAAGGCAGCTGCTATTTCTGTCATTAGCACCCAGACTTCCTAGGATAAAACTGCTGGCTTGGTGACAGCTGAAATCTGATTCAGAGGAAGGTTTTTACTTCAGCAGGTACAAAAGCAAGCTGGGGAGGGAAAGGCAGCACTGAATTTGCAATTCATTTAATTCTGCTGGGAAGGCCCAGGCCAGTGGAGACAATGGGGTGCCCATGGCAGACGTCCGTGTTGCAGCCTGGTGGATGTTGTTCCAGGGACTGAGGGGGCAGGAACAGCTGCTGGTAAGGAACTGAGGGTAAGAAAACAGCTCAGCACGGGGGGCTGTGTGCCATAATTCCTCCCAGGACACATGAGCTCCCACTGAGCACTTCTGTGCTCTGGAGCCTGCTGATGGTCCTTGCCAGTTTAAAGCCAAGGCGAGCATCTCCAGGTTGTGTAGTCCTGTGAGGAGCAGGGAGTTGGACTCAACTATCCTTATGGGCCCCTTCCATTTTGTGATACTCTGTGATTGGGTGTCCTGTTGCTGTGCTGTCTCTTGGGTTTTGAGGTAGAGTTATGTTTGTGAGTCTGCTCTTTCTCTTCTCCAGCTGTGGCTGCTGAAAACGCTCTGATTTCTTTTTAAGGACTGTGGTAGATTTATCAAAGCAAAGTGTTTTATTGAGACTTCCTGCTTTGCCTGTGCTCCCCTTTGATGGAGTTCAGGTAGCTTCCAGCACTGGAGGGAACTGTGGGTCAGAAGCACTCTTCCAGTGCTCAGTCTTTTTAAAATGAAAATGCAGGCTTTCTGTTGCTGTCATAATTTCCAATTTGAAAGAAAACTCCTAGGATTTCTTGTCGTACTGCAATGCTAACAGGATCAGAGGTGGTTCTTCCCAAACCAATTAATTTATGGAGCAGCTCTGGTAGTAGAATTCAAGAGGTTTCGTGAAAAGATGTCACTTAGTGAACAGGGGTAGATGAGCTAGAGCATGAAAGATTAATGCCCTCCCTGTTTCCCATGACTCTGTACAAGCCTTGGCCTATGATAGGAAGAGGTAAGGGGAAAGTCAGGCCTAATTCTGCCCAGCAACTCAGTATCAGCATTGCCTGTGTGTTAATCTACCAGAATTTATCCTCTGCTTTAGAAATAAAAAACATTGCTCTGGGCCAGCCTGGAGTCTTCATGCTTGCCACTTTACATAATTTGTGATTTAATTTGATGGCAAATAGATTTGAAAATCTTGTGTTTAGCTTGGGACTTGCCAAAATAAATTGCTCCATAGGATTTTTTTTTTGGGGGGGGGTAGGAACACAGTTCCATTACAGTTAGTGTTGCAGGAGGTGATGTGGTTAAACACTGCATGCACATATGTGCTCTGGGGACAGCTTGACAGTCTGCAGGCTTTTGGAGAGAGCTAGTGTAGGAAAGGAGGGGGGAGAAAAGCATCTGTCAGTAAATAGATGGATAAAGATGCTCTGTGATGCTTTTAAGAAGCACCAATCATCTTTATAACTTTGACAGGTGGCAGTGGGGCATGAGGGGAGGAAGAGATTCAGAGAATTGTGTGGGTAGTGAAAAAATTAATCCTAATGAATTGGAAGAGCAAATCCACAGTGAGCAGAAAGTTTTGGATTTCTGCCCTGCTAGATATGGATAAATGCAAGAGAATCCCTTTTGCATGCAAGAGCTAATTGGGCAATTACAGTGTAATCTCCAAACCTTTGCTTAAACTGTATCCTGACTAGCAAGGTGAGAGGCAGATTCTCTTCCAGTGGTGCATAAGGTTTGCTGAGGGTCTGTCAGATGGGTGTGTGAAATAGCTCCCCTCTTTCTTTCCCCCTGCTCTGGGAAATAAAACCTCTGTTAATTTTGTTGTAAATGCTGTGATGGGAGGAGAACTCATTTCCAAGGCTTCCTTTCAATGTTTTCATTCTTCTTCCTCACACAGAAGAACATATGAACATAATGGCCAGACTGGCTCAAACCAAGGGTCCCTCTAGTCCCAACATTTTTATTCTTCCCTCCTTGCCTGCTTGTGGCCACTCTGGGAGGTGGAGCAGCACAAGCCTATATGATGTTTCCTTCTAACACTTCCACAGCTTCCAAACGTTTTCCACTCTGGGGTTTCTCTGAGCCTGACCTCTGTCTCTTTACTAATCCTCAATGGCTCTTTCTTTCATTCAGTACTACTGAACCAATGTAACCTTTTATATCAACATCCCTTTTCAGGGAGTTTGCAGGTCTATCTAGTGGTGAAAAACCAAGTTCGTTCTTCTTTTTTAATGGCTTCCTTTTGATAAGTTTCATATCTGGCAGAATAGTCGGCTCACATCTATATTTTTCAAGCCACCTGCAGAACCCCACCACATCTCTTTGCCTCATGACTAGTTATATCCTTAAAGATGCTTTCTGAAGCATGTAAGCAATAAAATTTTGAAATAAATTGACTATTTTAATGAGACCACTGATTTCTGTGAAGAATACCAGGAGGCAGGTGTCACAGGACATCCCCTTGCAGAAGTCATGTTGACCTTTACCCAAAAGATCATATTTACTGTCCATTAATGCTATTTTTGGTTATAATTTCTATTATTTAATCCAGTGTACATGCCAGGCTTGCAGACTTTTAATTCCATGTCTCTCATGTGAACCTCTGAAGATGAGCATTATAGTTGCTGCCTTCTGGTGTTCAGGTTGCAGAGACATTTCACAGGAGAGGCTGCCCACGTTCATCAGTAACTCAGCTATTCTGTCCCTGTGGTTCCTCTGCTGCTCTTGGGTAAGTGTTGTTCTGCCCTGGGATCCTCCAGGGCCAAACCTGTCTGTCTGTATCCTACACTTGTCCATGTCAACTTAAACAGAGTCTCTTCTGATTTCCTCACTCTTCTTTACTCCTCCTACAAAAATAAAAGTGGGAGGTTCAGGCATGGGAATCTCACCAGTTTTCTTTAGGTGGAAACAAGAAAGCTCTGATGCAAAGTTTGGGTTGTTTTTCTCTGCAATAGCTGTGTCAGGTCTGAGTTTTCCTTTTGCAGCTTTGCTGTCACTTGACCATACAGACTTTTCTGACGTGGAAGAAGGATTGAAGAAATAACTAAATATTACTGGAGAGTCTATTCTAATTGTTGTTAGGTCTGTCTAGAAACTAAAAGTGACAAAATTTTCATCTGCTTTTGAAAGCATAGGATGAGGACTGATAAATAAGAGAGCTCTCTGTCTGCAGCTCTATGCATTTAGCCTTGGGGGTTTTCCAGCTCTAATTTGTGGGTTCCTGTTGTCCAAATCTTTTGTGACTGCGCTTGAGCTAGGTTTTGGGGGTTACAATGCCAAGCAGTCCACACTCCAAAGGAACAGAGCATCTGCATCTTCCAAAAGCTTTAGTATTCAGGTCCTGAAACTCAAGACTGATTCTGCTTCACCTCAGGTATCTTCCAAAGGCTCCCTGGTGACATGAAGTGTTACTCTCCATC
>NW_008594365.1:23225-37170 GCF_000691845.1 Merops nubicus | reverse complement strand
GCTGAACCTAGCTGGTATTCTTTCTCTCAGAGGAGGTGTTTTTCTTTAGAACTGGCACCAGCGCAGCAGTTCAGCATCAGGCTGGTCTTGCTCACATCCGTTGGTGTTTTGCTATCTGATCAAACAGATGAAAAAGAGCCTGTGCCTTGAAAGGGATTTGCAAGCACAGATGCACAAACCCCAGTGGCATTCGTGTTCAAGTGAGGTAGAAACCATGGCTACATGATTGCACCAAATGGAAATGAAGCTCAGGTGACCATGTGGGACCTTTTTTTTTGACAAAGGGAGAGGGAAGAGATATGTTGGTGGCCAGTATTTCTCCATCTAGCGCTGCTTCCACAGCTGGTTACCTGGAAGCTGCTGCTGCTGAATGTGGCAAACCAAGCTCTCGTTGTTCACAATGTACAGATGCACCTTAGAGAATGAAGTAAGCTGGGAGAGAGTTAAAAATCTGCATCTTCTGCAATTTACTTGCTGAAGGAGGCCGTTCTCTGAGTAGGCTTTTGCCACAGAAAGCATAGATGTTTCTAGGAGTTCAGCAGCACTCCTGTGCAAGTGACCCTGTTCTGGAAGAGGATAGTTGGGGAAAATTGTTTCCATGAGGAAACTTGCCAAAGACAAATCTATAGTGCTGGACCTGTTTCGAGGCTTGATGACTAAAATGGTGTATGTGAGAGGAGGCTGGTTGTCAGCCTGGCCATGGCTGGCTTTGTGAACAGTCTTGGACATGTTTGCTTATTGCTAGCAGGACACCTCATGTAAGACAGAGTTGCTGATCTCTAAAACTTCATTATATACGTACAGACTGTACTTGCTCGTGCATCACGTGTGCAAATACATATCCTCTTTGCCTGTACAGGTCTTATCCATGTTCTCCTTGACAGAGTTGCTGATCTCTAAAACTTCACTGTACACGTATAGACTGTACTTGCTTGTGCATCACATGTGCAAATACATATCCTCTTTGCCTCTACAGGCCTTATCCATGTTCTCCTGTGGAGTGAGGTAGTGCTCTCCTGCATGCTGATGTTTTCTCTGTCCTGCTGTTCATGAATTATTTGTGATACCAACCATGAGCCTCTGCAATGAACAGGGATTCCACCATATTTCATGAAGACACTGTATAAATGGGAAAAGAGAGAGAAAGTTGTGGCTCTCAGAGATTACAAGCTACTTTTCATCTAGATCTGATAGGTTGTGTGTAAACAGTGACTGCTTGATTAATTTCATCTGGCAACCCTAACCCCTTCCAAAATGAGACCTCCAACTGATGCAAACATTCTTTTGGTCATAATGCCCAGTCAACTACAAACTTGTTCTCTCTATGAGATTTTATACTGACTAATTTTATCTCTTTTTGGCCTTTTTCAGTAAGAGAGGCTGAGTAAGGTTTCTGAGAGAAGCACTGTAAAATGGATGACATAAATGCTACCAAACTCATGCTTCATAGAGTAAAAAAGTTTCACATAAGTTGAAATATATCAGGCTGGGCTGCTGATCTTGTTTGTTTGATGAATCTGTTTACCTCTTGCATTCATCCATCTAACTCAGGAGAAGGCAGATATATGGAGTGGGAACTGAATGGTCTCAGACCTAGCCATTCATCACTTGCATCACTTTTGTTGCTGGAGTGTCCAGATATTTCCATGTTATACAGGAATAGAATTATTTATTTTCTCTTGGTCTGCAGGGTAATTAGCTTAATTTATAGGTTTGTGGCCATTTGTATTCCCTAGTTTACATCAGTGAACTTAAAGAAAAGCAGCTTGGGAAAATTGAGATCCACATCTGTTGTACAACATCCTTCATCTCTTGTGGGAGTTGTGTACATACCTAAGCTGAGCACAACTGCATGTTGTTCAGCTCTTGTTTTCCTCCCCTAGGGATCACCCTGGAAAGCGCGTGGTGATTTTTTTTTTAATTTTAAGTTTCTGGTTCTCTGGGAATCTTTTCTGGGGAGATATGGAATATGACTTGTGTGTAGTGTCCCAAGAGCATAGGCTCTTATTTTCTTACTAATAAAAATGGGGGTGTAATTGGAGTGTGCTTCTTCACTTCTAGAAATGAGTGCATCTGCTTTTGAGAATGGTGGAGGGCCATTGTCAGCTAGGGCTGAATAAGACCTTGTTCTTCTACAGCAGATACCTGGTCGTCTAGAAGGTTCTTAAAAGGGGCCAAACTAGAGGGACAGTTTAATCTGAGAGAAGATGTCTCATCTAGCTCACAACCTCCTCAGATATCAAAGGCATTTATTGTTCTTACCTCTTTCTCCTACACTAGCCTGGCCATAGTTCAGATGGGATGTCTACCCTGCATGAAGGAGAATTTTTTGGGCAGGTCTTTGAGGGATCTGGCAGACAATACCATCTGCATGCCACAGTACAAATATATATAATATACAATCATTTCTCTTTTTGCTAAAATAAATAGGAGTCAAGATGTAGTTGCAGTATCTAATGGATTTTTATAGGAATAAATACAAATGGTGGGGAGGAAGGGAAAGGGATGTTCTCAGCGAAACCTGCTACACAAGGCAAATTCTCCTCCTTGATTTTACTGAAGTATTTCCTTGTCTTCCCTCTTCCCCTTCAATCCCTGATCTCACTGGGAGCATTTCAGTTGTGGAGACATAAGATGCATGTCCATGAAGAAACCAGTTGGCTGAATCACTGGGGTCATTTCAGGTCTGTTTTGAGGTGTGTACAGCACATGCTGGACTAGCACAGATTTGCTTTAACACAAGTGTACAATTATCATTGTGCTCAGCAGAAGGGGAGTATTTAGCCTGAATGCTGGTCCAACACTTGTCTCATATGTGTGGTGCTATCTGGGAGGTGGAGGCAGGAAGAAGTTAAAAACAGGATAACTTAGTGTTTTCCAGAGAAGCTGCACTGGCAGGTTTGTGCCTCTCCCTGGGCAAGGGTATCTGGGGAGAAGCAAGCACAGAGGCTGTCCCTGTGAAGGGACAAACACCATGTTTTAATCTGGAATGGTTTTCACCCAAACCAGTATCTTCATGGTACTAAATGCTGCTGATTTGTTGCCAAGCACTGCTGCAACATCGTCCCTGTGGTTCAGCAAGGGGTGGCTATTATGGGGTGTTGCAGAGCTGCGTGTCTAATGCTGCTCATTCAATAATGACTGGGAATCTTTGGGAAGAAAAAGAACAGCCTCCTGTAGCCCCCAGAAAGAGCAGAGCACATTACATCAGAGTTGTTAAAACAGTCCTACAGCTTCTGAATTTTTTTTCCAGCCGTCATGGCATGCTGCATATACTGGTCATTCTACTGCATCTTCATATGGAGGGGCAAAAGGATCCCTAAAGCACCTTGTCAGCATCCAGCAGCAAAATGCCAACCAGCAGAAATATTACCCATTCCCAAAACTGTTAGCAGTTAGTATCCTGGGTCATTTGAAACAGCGCTAAAATAACTCTGCATAGAAACCCTCAGGTCATGGATTATTATAAATGAGTTTCTATCAGAACTCCACTGTCACTGGTTTTATTTCACTTTTGTGCTTTGTAGAAAATAATTATTCCAACAGCCCCATCTGGCATTGGGCTAGGTTACACAGCTACCCCTTGAGACTATTCCCTTCTCAAGGAAATGCTCCTCGAGCTACTCCTTTGGGGTTTTTTTGTCTTCTTCAGACCAGCAGAATCTGGGGTTTTGGGGGAAGGTGTATTTGAATCTCTGTGGCACAACAGCATTTTAGCATTGGTGTGTTCAGGTTCCTTGCTTTCTGTTTTATCCCTTCCGTTCTAACCTGGAGACATCACCGCAATGCGATTCCTCAGTAATTGTGCTGGAGCAGCAGAGAGAGGGTATAAGTATGGCAAAAATGCACCAATGTGCTTTTTCTTGTAGGAAAAGGTAATGCAGAGAGATGAGACACTGTATGAAATTGGCACTGTATTTGAAGAGTTTTATCCAAATTAGGACAAAGCACTGTGGGGAAAAGGGACAAGCCAGTAGCTGCAAGAATCTGTATTTCCCAGTATTTCTCTAAACTAAGCTGGTTAGGCATGCTGCCAGGCATGGCCCCTGGAACCTCTCCAGGAACAAAAATTCAGCTCACATCACAAAAGGGTTTTCCCCATCCATCTCTGGAGAGCTGGAGAAGAGATTCCCTTCTCAGAAGCTTAGAGATAAATATTGATTTTTTTTTTTTTTAAATGATTTTTTTTCCCAATAGCGAACTAACGTTAATGGCACACAGCCCATTTCTGTCATGGGCCCTGTGAGGTATTTTGAACACATGCCACCAAAGCCAGCATGGAGTATGGATTCTTAGGGGCAAACAGCCCTCGCTCAGCTCTTTTCTGGCGCTGCTGCTGGTGGCTCACAGGACAGGCCAAGCTGGTTTTGGGAAGCGAGTGGGAATGGGCATGGAGTGAGAATTTACATGCCTGTATGACTGGACTGGCTTTTGGCCTTACATAGCACGTGCATGGAGAGGAGAGCTGGGGAGTCTTACCTTCATTCTTCAGTTTCTGTGGGGATCCCTATTTGCCTGTGCATGGGTTTAACTCTCAGCCATGAGGTGCTAAAGGGCAATTTGGAGGATCAGTTTTACATTTGCATGTAGTATTGTGCTGATGAAATTTTAGTTTGGACCTGGTCCACTGTAAATCTGTAGTATGTGCGTAGCAGAGCAGAACCTCTCAAACCCTTGTTTGACATCCTAGCTATGGGACTACACTTCATCAGTTTGTCTGTGGATGTTCAAACACGCTTCCACCTCCTGTTTGAACCCAACATTTTTTTCTTCTGCTTTCAGTTGAGCAACAATGTTCTTTCCTTTAATATGTGTGCCTCTTTTTTTTTTTTTTTTTTCCCCCTGCTGAAGATGTCAGCTTTTGTCTTAACAAATGGGAGGCTGCCAGCCTGCAGATTCCTTTGAAGTAGTTTGCTTTCTCCCTTGAGTCCCTGCCCAACAGGTTGAAAACAATATGATGTTGTGCTCTGCATTAATGGGGTGGAACAAAAGGAACTATTTATTCCATTGCCCGTGGTGTTCTTGGTCCTTCTGTGACATCATAAAGGGACTTCTTATCCCTTGTGATGGGTGTATTTAAAATGATTTTGTTGTTACTTCAGTCTTCTCAAAGTAGTTATCCTTGTAGGAACTTGGTAGAAGTCAGAAGTTGTTTTAACTGGTTTCCTATACTTTCTTGGTAAAGAGAGAGTAGATGTTGTCCCTGCCTTGCATATCTAGGAGGCTTTTGTCCTTGGTGAAAGCATTAATGAATTGGGCTGCAATGCAACTATGAGTACAGTGTTGTCAATAAGAGTTTTGACTTTTAAGGCTAGAACACAGCTTAAACTTCTAAACAGCCTCCTCCGTGTTCTCTCGTCCTGTTTGTCAAATAGGATGTTAGTTTTTCAGTAGGCTATAGTATCTTTGCCAAAAGGAAGCCACTGTGATACCCCTTTCCAGAAGAGGGGCTGTGGTGGATCAGCCTCCCTCCTTTCTACTTTGATGAACCTTGTGACAATCCTGTAGATGCCTTCTTTTTGGTGGGCAGTATGGAAGTGTTGTTGGGCTGGTAACCTTTCAGGCAGGATGTTGAGCTCATCTCTGCTCGTGGTCTGCTGTGTCTTTATAGTCATAGCACAAACTATATGCTTGTCTTTTCTTCCTTGACCTCTAAAATGAGGAATGTTTTCCTGACTTGAGACCATAAAAACCCCACCAAGGCCTCTGGAGTATATCTTTAAATTTGTAAAGTGTATACCTCAATATTTACCTTCTTTGCTATGTATAGGAACAATCTTCAGCCTCACAGCTTCCCAAGTTGCAATTCTTGAGCAACTCTCTAGAGTTACATTAGACAGTTTCCTTCTCCAGGGATAGGCAAAGAGCTAGATGATGATGAACCTGTGTGTTTATGCTCTCTCTGCCTCTTTGCTCTGTTTCTTTTTGGTTTTGAATCCTTTCATCTTTGCAGAAATTTCTAGCTCTGAGTCAAGCTTGATTCCTCATTCCTTCCACTTGGTAGTCATCTCTGAGAGTTGTTCCACTTCAGTACAGTGTGCTTTAGATAGCAGCACTTAAGGGAATGTTCCTGCCAAAATAAAAATTGAAAGTGGCCGGTGTGGAGGTGATCAAAATTTTCAAGGTCTTACGTCTGACAGTAGAGGCTTTATGGCTTTATTGCATCCCATCCACATAGAACGGCCACAGCCTGGTGCTTTGAAGATGATTCTTCCTTCCCTGCCACTGACTAGATACATTTTAGAGAAGAGGCAGACTGGTCCTGGCAGGTAAGCAAGCCTGATGAGATGAGGACTGAGTGTGTTTGTCTGGATCACCTGGCAGGTCTGAGTAACTGTGAGAGGATAACCAAAAGAAACAGCATTTGGAGAAAAAAGAGCAGGTGTTCCAGGCCACTAAGCTGCCCCTTGTTAAGAGGATGAGCAGACAGACTCTTTTTTTGTCATAGGTTTTCTCCTCCCAAGACTCTGACGGCCCTAACTATGGACTGGATCCTGCTGAGCAATGCCTTGTTCCTGAACTACTTATGGAGACAGCTTTGTGGAGGATGCTTCAAGCCAGTGTTTCAAACTGCTGTAGCTTGAAAGACAACAGTTTTCGTTGTTCTCAATAGAAATGTGAAAAGAGTTCCCAAGAAATCTGCCTTAGATGGTCAGGCATGGACTGTTGGTACACCTGAGGTAGCCAGTGTAGCTATTTGTTTGGCCAGGCAAGAATGCTTCAAAAGAGAGCAAACCAATGAGGAAGCATCAGTGTCACATTAGCATTTTGCTGCTATGGGAGATAAATTCAGGAACCTGAGCAGGGATCTAAATGAGCCCTTGGTTGAAAAGTCTTAAGTGTCGTTTTGTTTGGTGGCGTGGATCTCTCAATCTCTTCTGCTGGAGTGGTTTACAGGGCATGCATGACTTTAATGGGGAAGCTATGGTTGATGGTTAGGGTGTTCATCTTGGGTATGAAAGGCTGAAGTTCAAATCCCTGCTACTGATCTGCCCAAGCAGAGGGATGATCTGTGCTTTTCAGCACTTCAGGGACATGCTGCAGCTGTTGGGCCCTTGGCTGTTGTGTGGAGGGCTTGGGGTGTGTTACCTGCAGCCTGACTCTCTGAATGGAGGCACGTGCTTTGGTCTAGGCAAGGTTGAAATGCAGACCAAGGTGCATTTTCAAAGGATGCATTTCTTCCAGTGCCAGACATTGGGACAGGGCTAGTCTCTTCTCCAGAGACAGAAAACAGCAAGATCGTTACCACCAAAGAGAAGGAGGTTCTTGTTTCTTGATGTGAACAGGGCCTAGCTACAGCATTGCTACACATCTGAGAAATCATCTAACAGCCCTAGGTGAGATCTTTCCCACAAGATGGAGGACAGCAAGCCCCGAGGCTGCGTTGCTGAGCCTACCAGGCATATCAAGGCCAAGCTAGTTCCAGAGCCAAAGCATGTGCACTGTGCTTCAGGTATCTCCTTCTCAGCTAGGGTGTAGGGTATCTATCTCCCTATGGATTTTTAAAGTCACCTGGATTCTCTTTGATGGGAAGTCTACTTCCTGACATGCTCTGAAGGCTGGACTGAGGGCTCACAACACCCGTGGGTGTGCAGGGTCTGAAACATGCTCAACTGAGGGTGTTAACAGCCTCCTGGACATGAGCAGAGGAAAACATTTTGGACTATTCAATACCCTGGCCTGCACAGGCACACTAAGGCTTTCTTCATGTCTGGCTTTCAGTCATACAAATGCTTTCTTGTGCTTTCTTACTGCCAGGAAACTTCTAAACACTTAGCCAAAGTCTTTCTTCTTTTGAAGCTGAGTACGTTACTCCTACTTGAATCCTTTCATAATGTTCTGAAGAAATCTTCTCCCATAATTCATGTCAGCTCTTCAAATGTTTGCAAATTTGTCATCTGTAGTCGTTGCTTTGCCAAGCTATTAACTCTTCTTGAATTAATTCTCTTATAAGTCAGTCTCGCCACCTCCCTGATCATTTTGCTGCTGCTCTTTTTGAATACTACTCAATTTGTCATTGTGAATGCATCTAAGGCAAAGGCATTTTCACTTTGCTAACTTCATAGCACATTCAAGTTTCTCAGGCACATTCCTTGAGTAAATACACTTCAGTATAATCCTACAAACGGATGCTTTTTTCCCTGGTTTTATATACTTGTGATTAAGACTGTATTGATTCTTTTTGATGCCCCTGGTCCCACATTGTCCCCTTTTGCTGACTCCTTCAGACCCAGTCACAACTGGCGTTAAGGGAAGCAGATGGAGATTGGAATAATGGTCTATTACTTCTCATATGGCACAAACAATCTACTACAAATGCCACGTTGTTTACACGGGTACCCAAGCTGGGCCATCAGCGTCGTGACTGATGTGACAAACCCTTTGGCTGTTGGATTAACTTCTGCCTTCTGTGTGAACTTGCAAACAGAAGAGACAGGCATGTTCATTATGCAGGGACAGAAGATAGTTGCTAATTTAGCCAGCTAGTCACCCTACCTCTCCATTGGTAAGGCAGGTTCCCACTCAAGCTCTGAAACAGGTTGGATGAGTGTTCAGCGTCCCCAACAAGAGTCAACTGTATTTAATGCAGAACATGCTGGATCAGTTGCCTTCTGAATAGCAGGCTATAGTTTAGCATTTTTGATGACAAATATCCTGAATACACCCAAAAGTTAACTGCTGAGATACCTAGTTTCCTTTCCACAACAGGATTGATATTTTCCTCTATCCAGCTACTCTTCCAGTAAAATCGCATTGCATCACAACATTGAAGCATAAGCAGATTTCCAGTTCTCCCTCAGCAGCAGCACCAGTTTTTAATCCACATACAGCATTTTAGAAGCCACTGAAATAAGCTCTTTATGCTTCATGATTGCAAAGATTTCAGCATTGGCTCATGCATCAGGCAATTCAGGAGCAATATCATAATGTCTGAAAAGCCATGGCAACCTCCAAAGAAATTCCTTCTGAGGATACAGCAAAGGAATGTGTTTATCCCAACCTGAGAGTGGAAAATCCTTTGCACAGCAGAACCTGGCTGAAAAAAGAGCTGCTAAGATGGAGTTGGCTGTTGCAGTCCTACAGAGGCTTGCTGTGGTGTTCCTCACAAGGGTGCAGCTAAGCATCTCATCGTGGGCTTGCATGAGGGAATATGTTCAGGAGTATAAGCTGTAAATTCCAGGCTGCCATTTCCCAGGAAGTTCCCAGTCTATTAGACTGTATTAACCTGGAGGATGGAGGAGGGCAGAAGCTCCTTTCATTCAAACCAGAGCAGAGCCAGCTGCATGCCAAGACATGCCTTGTCTTCTTCTTTCTGTAATGTGACTCTGCTTCTTAGATGTCTCTTCTTCAGCCGGTTCTCCTGTCCCAGTCCAAGTCTGAAAGTGGGGTCCATGTATAACTCTGTATCCCTGCTTCATCAGACCTACATCAAGCTCTCTGCAGCATTGAAGCTGCAGATTTCTCAGTACTTGGATGCCTTCCTGGAAGAAAACCTGTAGTTCCTCAAGCTTGGATCAGTTCTGCCAGTTGTGTTGTTTGCAAACAGGCCCATGCCTACTCTCTGGGAACTGTTTTTCTTGACACAAGTTATTTCCTATTGCAGCTGGAGGCTGAGCCTGTTTGTAAGCAGACCTGCTTACTGCAGTATCTTGTTTCTTTAATGCTGTCTGGTATTTTGAGTGGAAGTTAGCACATCTGACTCTAAAGCAGGTGCTTTTGGCTAATGGGAGTGACCTGATGGGCTGTCACACCCAGGTCCATGACTTGCAGGTTGATAGTTTGTCATCAGCAGAGAGGACCTGATGTAGGAATTGACCCTCCACCAGGAAGACTCCCATTCTGCATGTGCTGGAGTGAGGACTCACCCAGCTTGCTCTTCCTAGAGATGAAGAACCAAAGAGGTCTTCACGTAGTGAGGCTAGCACTGAAGTTCACATAGTATAGAAGAGATATCATAACTCTTTTTCTCAGTGCCTTGTTTATCCTTTTAGTTGCTTTTCTGCTCACATGCATTTATGTACTTTCCTGCTTAATCTGTGTTTACAGTATATTAGGAAAATAGCATTTTAGGCTTGGCGAATATACAAGCCTTGGATCTCTGAAGAACTGAGTGTAAGACACACAGGTCACACTGCAGTGAGCTTGGGTTTCATCCAATTGCTAAAGAAAACTTAGTACTAGCAGCCATACTGTATAATTTGATGTCATCCCACATGATAGTGGGTTTTTATTATTAGAGCTCTAGGCCAGGAAGGGTAAACAGCAGAAGGACTGAGACATACGGGCAGAACTGTGAGTGCCTGGGGCTGTGGCACATAAGTGACACTACTGCAACGTGGCTGAAGCACCTTGGCAAAGATCAATGGGAAACCTCCTCTCCTGCATGGCTGTAGTTGGGGTAATGCTTCCTTCAACCCTGCAAGCATGACTCAGGGAATAAAGTCTGTGATCTCTTTTGGGCTGTCCTCTTCCACCTCTGTGGACCCAAGATTCTGGATCCTGGGTTAGAAAAATGTACTGGGGAAACAAACTCTTCTGAAATTGCTGACTGTGTAGGGCTGGGGTTTTTACTTGCTGGTTTCCTGAAGGTAATATTCTCTAGCTTTCCCCTCTAGTTTTGTCTTTGCTCTCATATTTCACATCTGGATCAATGCATCTCAGAAAATAATGCTGAGAGATTACTTTGATGTTCCCTGGCTGGTCTCCTGCATCAGTCTGACGTTGCCTTTAATATTGGCTTTTGTGTTGAGCTTCAGCATAGCAGAGGATTTTCCTGGGGTTTGAGATCTGACTGATCAGTGCATTTATTAGTACATGCTCTCCTCTGCATATTTTCATGAGGCTGCCTAGATAAGTTGACCACAGTGGCCAAGCATTGCTAACCCAGGACAAAGCCTCTGGAAAAAGACTTTACACAGTGTGTAAAGTCAGAGGCATGAAGAAAGGCTCCTTGGCAGCCTGACTCCTTTCACGGAGCACACTAGTTAGCCTGGGTCACCTCCACACTCTCCTTGCTCACTAGCAATGTCAGAATATCATCTGTATCTCTAGTCCTCCTTTACTGTTTTTTTTCTTCCCTCCTGGAAGTAAGGCTTTGCCAGTGGATTCATAGGACAAAAGGAGTAATCTTACTGAATCATATGGAGATGGTGCTTTGAGAGGAGATCTCATTGGTAGTTGCTGGTTCATCCTCTGCCCCCATTCCTGGTAAAGGTGTCTGCTTCAAAGCAGTGTGTGGTTGTACATGGACATCAGAGCAACCAGACTAGGTCAGAGCAAAGTTCTACCTAGCTTGGTATCCTGGCTCAGACAATGGTTGTTTGATGACTAGTGAAGATTAGAAGAGCATAGGAAGGATCTATGGCACTGAGTACTCAGTTTGCACCTACTTGCTGAAACCAGATTTATTTAGCAACTCCTGGTGGTTTTCTTTTCTCTATATTCATACAGCTCATAAAAAAGGATGTGTTAGTATCTGTTCAGTAGTGGATGTATCTGGTGGAGTGGAATATCCAGTCTGTGCTGTGTTGATAAATGGAATACTGCTTAGTTGTTGGTTGCTCAGAGAAATAACATCTGAGACGCTCACGGAGTTGGTCTTATCCCCAGCACCTAGAGAGGTGGTTAGTTAAGCTGCTCAGCACAGACCAGATTTTTTGGTGACACACCATGGAAAATAATAGTGTGAAGCAGGGAGGTAAAGAGAAAGTTAGTGACAGAAACTCCAGTGTTATAGTATGATATTGATTGATGGTAGAAGTTAGTGGTTACATGGATGGGCCTCTTCTATTTGGAAACCCAGATAGGAGTTCTGGGTTTCTGGTAGGAGTTCCCAGGAAAACCTGCTGTGAAAAGTCCCGGGATGACATAATCTGCTACTATCATGCCATCTGCTTCTACATCCTAGACCTACTAGAAGCATATCAATATAATGAAGGTTTTTAGTTTTTTTTTCTGGGAAGTTAGGACATGGTTTGCTGTCCCACCAAGACTTTCACTTCCACCTTTGTGTGAAAGATGGATAAATAAAGTGAATAACACAACAGCTGACTCAGAGTATCTCCCAGAAATCTAAAATGTCTTACCAGATGTTGTGATCTCTGAACTAAACCAACTGAGGAAGACTTGAATAAACACTGGAACTTTTCAAGTTCTACTTCAGCAGGGACCTGCGTTTAACTGATACACTACAAACTGTATATGCAAAGAGGTTCTTTTCTGGGTCTCAATGCTGAGTCCTGGGATATCTGCTGCTTTTGCGAAGCAGACGCAGTCTAGTTAGCTTTCCTCCTTGTCTCTCTCTGTTTCTGAGCTGTTCTCTGTCTGTGTTGCAGGTGGAAAAGAGACAGGGTGCCTTGAGCCTCTCTGGGTAGGGTTTACAGCATGATTTTGCAGGCAGTATGTAATGCAGGCATGAATCACAACTCCCTGCTGTATTTGATTCCCTGGGTCTTCCATCTGACTGAGAACAGGCTGCAGATTTCTGGTTTTAATCTAAGGAGTAGCCAGAGATGAGTATTTGCTGACTGTTGCTGCTGTTCTTATGCTCAGAATTGCAAAGCCCGTGGAAAACGAGGTCAGCTCGTGCCTGTGCCTACAAACCTGGTTTCAGATCTGGCTTGGATTCTCTCTTCCAGCTCAGCAAGTGACTGACATGTTCACTTCAGCAGAGCTTCCTCCCGAGACGAGCCGTGGGCTGTGCCAGAGTGCCACAAGGGGTTTACTCTATGTTCAGTCACACACCAGAGGCAGATTCTGCAGCACCCTGGAGACAGGGGTGACGTGAGGACAGTAGCTGCCATGATTCAGAGCTGCTTTGCATTTTGGTCTTGCTAATAGAACATACTGAAATCTTTCAGTTGCAGCGAACCAAGATGCGACTCAGATCCCACTTCAGTAACACCCTTCTTGTTGAAGTCTTTTGGAAGAAATTATTAAAGCAGTATGTCTTCTGCTCGGTTCACATTCAGGTATGGCTGAGGTTGTTGCAGTTCAGTCTGTGATGATCCACTACAGGAATTCATACTGAAAAATACAGCATTTAAATACAGAAATGTCCATGTGTTGGTCATAATCCTGTGACACCTAGCATCAGCCAAGGAAGCATTTTTGCTTCTCTCCCCTTTCTGTCTGGTGGGAGCCTCCTCATCACTTGTTCTTCCAGAGCTTCCCTGCAGCCTGACTTTTGGCTGTTGGAATTGGTCAGGGTGGGTTTTGGGGGCTGTGGCTCTGTGCTAGGAACAAGAGTGGCTGGAGGACAGAGTGGGCTTGTGATCTGACAATACTTTGCACCTATGAGGTGATCAGGTCTCAGTGACATGTTAATCAGGGAGAGGTTTTTACAGAGTGGGCTTGTGATCTGACAATACACCTATGAGGTGATCAGGTCTCAGTGCAGTGCTCTGACATGTTAATCAGGGAGGGTTTTTTTGTGTTTTTCATGCTTGTTTGCTTATTTGTTGTTTGAAAACATTAACTTTAACATGGGAGAATAAAAAGCTGCAAGTGGCCTTTAGTTTAACTTTCTTTTTTTGAAATACAAAGCCTGGTGCAGACCAGCCTCTGCAGATAGCCCTGACTTTGATAACCGGCAAGAGCATTTCTAATTTAAAAAGTCTCCCTTCTCTTCCTATTAGTTGCTCCTCTAAGCAAAGCAGCTGGCATGACCTGGGCATGTTGTGCTTGTATTGTTGCTGTGAGACAATAGCTCAGCCTAAGGGAAGAAGACAACCTACTTTACCATATCCTCTGGGAGCTGTTGCAGTGGGACTCTAGACAGTGTTTCTCTGAAGCATACTGAGACTATCTGAGGAGTTAATGCGTCACATTTGGGAGATGAAAGAACTGAACTGAAGGGTGGGTGTTCATGGGACACAGGCTTTGGTCTCTTCAGCAAACATGGCTGGTGTCACAGGGGCTCCCATGTGCAGCCTCCACCTCTGTT
>NW_008594365.1:0-23194 GCF_000691845.1 Merops nubicus | reverse complement strand
TTCCTGCTGCAGAGCACAGGGCAAGAGAGAAATGTGGAGAAGGGCAGCAGAGGGCAAGGGTACCTCATGTCCCTACATACCAGGCATGGTGTTCAACAGAGGGTTCACTGCTAATGCACTGTCTCAGCTGGCAGAGGTTGAGAGCTACCTGACCTAGCTCCAGTCCAATGCTCTGATGTATCTTACAAACAAGAGTTTGCATAATTCAAGTGAGGAGGCAAATGGAGGGTTATACAAGGTCTGAAGAGAGCAGTGGGCAGGGGTCCAGCTGGGGTCAGGTGGTTTGCTGCCCTCCTGCAGTAATACATCATTTGTGATACCAGAACTCACAAAGAACAGGAAGGATTATGGAATTTACTGGAGGGAAGGAAAATGTTTGTACTGCCAGAGGCAGGCTGGATACTTAAGATATCAAGACTGGCCATACATTAAGTCACGCTTGAGATTGTGCTTTACATATCAGAGCTACTGTGTTTTTCTTACAGAAAGATTTCCAGGTGATTTCCAGAGCTGCTGTGATCCACAAGAGTACATAACCAAGCAGTGTGGGGAAAGCAGATGGAGTTTGCCAGACCTCTGGTTACCTGAACAGCAGAGGGGCTCAGGCACCAGGGAAGGTGCCAGCTTATTTCTGGCTCCCCAGAAGCAGCTACCAGACCCTAAAGAGAACTTCAGCTTAATGAACTTGTCATGTCCTTGTACAGGGACAAGTGAACTACACTCACTTACCTTTCAGTGCTTGATTAAAATAAGAATTTAGTCACTTTGAGTTCCTAGAGATGCCCAGTAGCCGTAAGTGAACTGTAAATACACCAGGCATGGGCAGTTTCCACTCAGTGCCTGAAAACATCATTTCTGCAGCAGCCCAGCTCTGCAGCTAACCTAATAAATACTGGTGCTGAGCAGGGCTAATTATTTCCAATGCAGCACTGCCCTGGCACGGCTGTACAGCTTCCAGCTCCAGAATCAGCTTAGCTGGGACTGGTCTGGGTGTCTGTGCTGTCCTTCACGGTGTGGTGGACACAGACCCTGAGCAGTGCTTGGTGGAGGAGCATCACATGCATGCACCAGACTGCAGTATCATTCTGCTCTCAATGTCGTGGGGAAGTGCTTGACTCCAGAGCACTGAAGTCAGTTAACAGCTCCTCTTGGGAATTTCTTTGATTTGGGTGAAGTTGTGGTCACTGCAGACCTAGTTTTGGAGCAGCAAGCCCTTGTGTCTTCTGAAAACAGTGCTTGATGGTATATGGAGCCTCTGAGCAAAACGTTGACGAGCACGTTCCACATTTCTTTTGGCTTTGTGCTTTTTCTCCTATGAAGCAGTTACCAAAGTCATAGAGATAATTACTAAATGGTGATCCTCTGACCTATGAGGGGAATGGACCTCTGCCTTGATGATCTCATTGTCTAAAACCTACTTACTAAAAAGTAGATGTTGGGAGGTGATGTAAGAAGGTGCGTGGGGATTCTTTAACTCAGGATTTCAAAGATCAGCTAAGACAATGAATTGGTAAAACTGTCTCAGTGTCAGATATTTAAGTGAGAAGATGGGTAAATAATCACATCCCAAAGCCGTTTATGCAGGTTCAAGCCCAGTTACATCTTAACACAGGTTAATGCCTAATGTGGAGAGGATTAGATGAGTGTTTTTTGGAGACCTAATCCCAGCCATCTGCACAAACACAGTGCCCACTTTTGTTGCTCTATAAGGACTCTCAATTTGTTTGTCTCAAGGTAATGTCAAAATCACTTCTGTCCTTCAAAGAAGTTGCCCTGAAGATGAGAGATGGGGTATATACCCTAGATCAAGATGATGTGTTTATTTTCCACTAATGCTTCCAAATGTGGCTTTTCTCTTATTGCAGTACTGGATAAATGAATACACATCCACCTTGGGGATTGGTGTCTTCCACTCTGGCATCGAGATCTATGGCAGAGGTATGAAGTGTTTCCTTTTCACTACCTGCAGAATATGGGGACACCTGTATGGCTAGTCTGGTAAGGAAGAGCATCCCACACTTAGAGCTTTTGGCAAGGAATGTCTTGAGGATTGACAAACTCTGCTAGTTCTCTTTTTGTGCAGGAACTTGTGCAGTCTTGTCATGATGCAGGTAGTGACCTGCAGGCTGAGGCAGCAGAGTGCCATCAGCTTGGCTTTCTGCAGAGAACTTCCACTCGCTGCCTGTAAATCCCTCTGAAGAAGAGTTGATTTCTCTCTGCTCTAGAAAAGATTTCTTCCAGCTCAGTACCACCACTGACAGCCTCTCATAGTTTATCCAGATGCCTTCACCACAGAACTTTCCACTGAGAGGAGGCCACCTGGACGGGGCTCAGAGACAGACCTGGAGTTTTCCTGGCACTGTGGGAAGGCCGTGGTGTTAGCACGGAGGGAAGCTGTGAGGGCATCCTCAGCCTGATAGGTAACCAGACAGGCAAAACAGCTTTCAGAGCCTGGCTGAAATGGATTTTGGCAGTAGCCCAGCCCCAGTGCTGATGCTGAGCTGTGCAGACAGCTGCCATAGACTTTTTCCTGACATGGGGTTCATTCGATTACTCACAGTCTGTTTCTTTCCTTGTCAGAGTTTGCCTATGGAGGGCATCCCTACCCTTTCAGTGGGATTTTCGAGATCACACCTGGCAGCGCAGTAGAACTTGGCGAGACCTTTAAATTCAAGTAAGGGCCCTCTCTGTTTCTCCTGTCAGCAAGAATGGGAGTAACTGTGTGTTACACAGAGCCAATGCCCAGGGAGAACCCAAAACCTAGTCTTGTATGAGTAGTACCTAATTGTGGATACTGCACAGGGTACCAGAAGTCATCTCCTGTGTTTATTGCTACTCTGTCACAAGGGGTGAGACCAGCTGCTAGAGGAGTTTAAGAGGATGCTGCATTAATGTGTTGTTCAGGGTTCTCAGGTGTGGGGTTATGGGTCAAGGAACTGCCCATGGCAGGTGGGGCTTGACCTTCCCAGACCTGCAGTTTACATTGAGGCTTGTTGGAGATGTTGAGAAGAACCAGTGCTATTGAGTGAGTATTGGGAGAAGCAATAGGTTTGTGCGTAAGGTTCTCAGTCTGCTCCTTCCTGGCCCACCCATGGACAGTCTCTCAGACAATCATGGAAAAACAAGCATCTGCTCTGTCACAGAATTGTTAAGGTTGGAAAAGACCTCTAAGAGCATATAAAGTCCAACCATTACCCAACACTACCATGACCACTAAACCATGTCCCCTTGTGCCACATCTACAGGTTTTTTGAACCACTCCAGGGTGACTCCACCACCTCCCTGGGCAGCCTGGTCCAATGCCTCACAATGTCCTACTGGAACTCTATTGTGGGATGATGAGCAGAGTGGGAGCAGACCCTCAGAGCTGAGACTTCCCTGGTGGTGTGCAGGAAGCTCTTGGGGCTGTTGCCTGTGTTGTAACCTGCTTTGTGAATAAGCTGGGGATGTTTCTGTGCCCATTTTGTTAGTGAGAGTCTCTGATAGCTCCAGATGTGTGTCCATGTTTTAAACCTGTCTTCCTTGCAAATGTCTGATCATTTCCTTCTTCTGGGGCACGTATCACCTTCTCTACTGTATCTTTCCATGTTTCCTGTTCTGTGTTTTCTTTTTCACTAGAGAATCCATTGCCTTGGGCACCACGGACTTCACAGAAGAGGATGTGGATAAGATTATGGAAGAGCTGGGCAAGGAGTACAAAGGGAACGCTTACCACCTGATGCACAAGAACTGCAATCACTTCTCTGCTGCTCTGGCTGAGGTGGGCACAGCTCCACAGCTGCTTCTTTTCTGTGTATTTTCCAGTGAGTCAGATCTGTAGTAGTGCAGCATAGCCTGCCAGGCCACAGCCCCCAGCCCCTAATGTCCTGTTCGTAATAGTTTTGGAAGCCATTTGCTGTTGAAAGGGATGGCACCAGGAGGTGGAGATGCAGCATGTTAGTCTAAACTCTGTGGGAAAAGAGCAGTGCCTATCTCTTGGTTCTCTGAACAGGCACAGAGCAGGAATTGGCAGGACAGACCTGGCTGGCATGCGTATATGCATTATTTTAATAAGAAACACAAATAACCCTGCGTGATCTGCAAAGGGATGAAAATGATTTATTGGTGTTCTGCAATCAAAAATTTGCAGTATTCAGGAAGTGGGTCTCCTTTTCCTTATTTAATGTGCACTATCCTGAACCCAATAAAGAAAAAAAGCATTGATTTTTCTCACAGACATCTTTGGCACTTATTCATTTTCATGGTCACAAAACCACTGTGAATTATAACAGAGCTGTTATTTCTCTTCAGAGAGAGCTGAAGCACAGAGAAGCACAAATCTAGTCAAATAAATTTAGTCCAACTATCTGCTAAATCAGGATATTTGATTTTTGGTTCCTGAAGATCTGATTATTCTGGAAGGAAGCTGCCTTCCGCCTCGCCCCCCAGATGAGCTGTTTAAAGTGTGTTTCAATTAAGGTGTGAGTATTTGGCACTTGTGTAAATCTGAACTCAGGATCTTGACTTAGTGCCAGAAAAAGATGAGAAAAGCATAAAATGGAAGTGTCCTTCCATAAAAACTGTTTCTGTGCTTTCCATACGTATTTTACGTAAACAGGAGGAGAGACTATCATTCCTCACAATAGAGTTCAAGTGTTTAAACAGTGAAACTTTAATTTCTGGAGTCTCCATCTTCATTCGTTACACATCTTTCACCTTTCTTCATCATATGGGGCAAGAGGGCAATAAAACCTCTTTCATCACAAGTGTCTGTTCATCTTCAAACATCATGGATCCCAAACGAGATGTGATTCTGTAGAAAAAATACTGTATGATTTTCTTTTTTTCTTTTTTTTTTTTAAAGAAAATCCCTAGTGAATCCAAGAACCAATGATTCATTTACCAAGGACACTTTAGGCTCTTAGAAAAACTGGTTCTCTGTTGGTTTCACTCTTGTTCATTATAGAAAAAGAGAATGACTGAGTCCTTACTGAGGATGTTAGCAAATAAAAATAAACAGGAAGGAATTGTATGGGTACAGATGGAGAATGAAGTTTCAGGCTGTACAGTGATCAAATAAATGTTAGCCATGCTGCTGTTTTGGAGTCATGTAATCAAATTACTACAATAGAAAATGGGTACTTTAGAAATTATGAAGGAAACCCAGAAGAAAGCTGTGTGATTATTAGCAAAAACTAAAAAAAAAAAAAAACCCTCTTTACCTGCAGCAGTGAAAGAAGGTCATTGCTTATTGCATACTTTGATATGTAAAATTTGTCTTGTGTCCAAGCCCTAAGCTCAAAGCCATCTCTTCCTTGATTCTGCTGCTGCATCTCACCACTCCTTCCTTGTCCAGGCTTTGCAACAGAAGTCAAATAACAGCTCTGAATAAAAAATTACTGGAGTATTTTAAACTTTGCTTTCAATACGCCTTCAGGGAACGTCTTTACAGAAGTGGAATTTAGGGTTAGTTTTCCTGCAAGAGCTTTCTTGGTGGATTCTCTGTGCCTGTTCCCTGCCTCATAACCTGTCCAGATAATAAAACAGAAGCCTGAATAGCTGGTTCTGACACTTCTGCTCCCAGGAGCAGAATTTACTCAGGATTTAGGTCAGTTTAAATAAACCCTTCATAGGCAAGTAGGATATTTTGTTGCTGTTGCTTTTCACATATGCCTGTGTTTATCATCCCTCTCCTAGAGTATTACAGACACAAAACCCAAGGGACATACACTTCAGGCCCAGGAGCAGAAGGACCTGGCTGGTCTCTGGAATCAAGATACAGAAAATCAGAGCTGAAATTTTTAAAAGAAATAGCTGATGTTAAGACATTAAGCAGAAGTCCTAGCCATCCAACATGCCTTGGTCAGCAACATGAGAAATACATGTGGCTGCCTCATGATGGATGTCTGCATACTGTCTGGTAAACACAGGAATTTGGCAACCACTATGTTTAGAGCTGGGTGAGAAGTAGCACAGCTTATCTGGGGATACTTCTGACCTCTTGGAGGAAAGACTGTTTGAAATCTGTTGAGACAGAACCTGCTTGAACTTGAAAGCAATGATTTTTTTTTCTGTTTTCCCAATATCTGAATGCTTCCTTAACTTTACAGCCTTAGAGCTTTTCCTTTTCTTGCTGTAGTTCCCATTAAAACTAAAAAATCACTGCATTAGGAAGCTCCAGGCCCTACCATGTAGAGCTCTGAGGTGCAGCCTTATAGTGTGCAGAACATGCTGACTACATGATGAGTGGCTCTAAAGAAGGTGTAGAAATGTCACCACAGAGGGCAGAAAAAAGGATCAATATTTATGCTCTAAGTGCAGTTCTGAGATGAGTCTGTTTAGTGTTTGTATTGCCCCTTCCTGCAGACTCTTCACCTGTAAAGCAGCAATAATAAAGAATATTATCTGGCTGTGTGGCCCTGTGTGAGGTAGCTACATTTGGCTGCCTTAATTTCCTCATCTGGCTGTGGGCTTGCTAATTAGTGTCTGTGCAGATGTTCCCCCAGGGGCTGGGAGGGTACCATCTGCTCCTAGGGCAGACGAAGCCATGTGTCCTGCTGGCTGAGGTCACCATTCTGCAGAGGGAATGGGAAGGAGGAAAAAACTGCTTCTCCCTCCCAGATCAGCCTTCTTAAGATCACACTGTGAGACAACAGCAGCATGTCCTATCAGCTAGGTTCCCCATCCTCAGAAGGACTGCTGAAGCCAGAGGAGTCCGGCTTTATTTTCAAATTCTTTGTTTTATTGTCCTGCAGCAGTGTTTTCCCAGCAAATAGAACATCCATTCAGAAGCCTTCCATCTACATCTGTTTATGAATGATTTTTCTGTTAAATCCCTGTTTAATACAATGAATGCCTCAGGCTCCACAGTGATAACTGGTAGCTGTTGTCTTTAACAATTTATGCAGGCTGACTGCTAATGGTGAGGGACATGTCCAGACCTGTGCTCAGGACTGCTGTTTGGCCATACATCTTGAAAAACCCCTGGACTGTAGCAAGTCCAGCACAAGCAGATAAGCTCTACTTAACTGCAGGGCAGGCTTTGACCTGCTGTCTACCTCTGGAAAAACTCCCTTTGCAGTGTGGGTGCAGCCTAATCGTGTGCTGCTGTGGCATATCTCTTCTGAGTCTTCTGATCTTTCTGCCCACGTTCACTTGTAAGCTGCAAGGGGCTCTGTTGCTCCCTCATGGGCACTTAGCTCTGAGTTTTCCCTACTCCCTACAGCAGACTGTCAGGCATTTTCATACTTGTTCAAGACTTAGATCTCCTGCTTTGCTGGTTCCCTATGGACTTCTGAAGAGCAGCTGGATCAAAGAGGCAGGGCTGGGTCTACTCACAAAGCAGCTCTTGTGGGAAGCAAACGGAGAATGCCCTGGTTTCAGCAGCAGCAGCTCAGACTTCACCTACTCCAGTGCCACTTCATGGCAGCCTTCTCAGCCAGTGGCTCGGTGAACACGCTGCACAATCAGGAGTCTTCCTGTAGATTTCCTGAGAATTCTTCTTCACTGGGGAACTTGGGTTTATTTAAGAAGTGAAGAACTACCAGAGAGGAGAGTTAAAATGAAGAGGATCACCAAAATGGGATAAGTAATTTGCCTACAAGCTTATTCCTTTCATGTTGCCTGTGTCAAGAGTCCCCAAAATCATGTAGTACGAGTACCATGCTCTCTGAAGAAACTATCCAAGAGGATGGACAATTCTTCTGAGGGACTTATTCTTGCAGTTTCTGCAAAGGCAAGTCAGACCATCAGCAGCAGAGACCAAAGTTCCCATCCTGCTCTGAGCTCATGTGCCATTCTGCATGCTCCAGGCAGGCAGTGCTGCTGGGATGCAGCAGGCACCTCAGCATTCTGATGAGGTTATGCATGTGTGGGGAATTCAGTGAGGACTGCACCAATATTAGGTGAAGCCCTTCTAAATGATCATCTGTTGCTAGGTCACTATCTTCCTAGCAACCCCCTAAGTATACTTGTAGCAATATGTTCAAATGGCTCTTCAAGGAATTGAAAAATATTTATGTTCTTTATGCATTGTCCTGGCTGATGAAAGAGGCTATTTAAACTCTGCCAGATGGAAAAAAAAAGAACGGCTTTTGAACATTAGAAAAACCTCTTAAAACAAAAATACTAAAATAATTAGATCTTTCCATAATGTTATTTGTTGAATTTCCTGGCTTTTCAGGACAAGATGATGGGAGATAGCAAAAGGACAGAAGTTTCAAATTTCTGTAAATCAGATAAGAAGGAAGAGGAATATATTTTTCCTTTCAGGAAGAAGCCAAACTCAAGTAGTTTCTGGGCTATAAGTGCTCCTGCAAGGACCTACAAGTTTGAGGTCCCAGCCATGCCATTGTATTGCAGAAACTTGTTGCTGCACCAGTGGGCAGCAAGAAGGTGGCCATGATGTGCCAAGACATGCAGTTACACACTCCTTGTCACCAAGACTATTTGCTGGGCATAGGTAAAGGTAGGTGCATGCAGATACCCAGGGAACTGTGAAGTTGCTGTGAGGGGGCTCTTTTCACTGTGAGAGCATGGCTCATGGTTGCTCTGCAAGTCCACGATACAATTCGGGCTTGTGGAAGGCAGATACTAGGCAAGGCAGAAGCAAACTTGGCACAGCTTGTACCCCCAACTGTGTGTAAAGGAGAAAGGTTGACTGCCAGGGATTCAAACATGGGCTTAAATAATATGATCCTTGCTGATGCCTAGGTGCATGGTGAGTGTACAGTGCCTGAAGACATCATTTTTAGAGAAGCTAGCAGTAACGAGAGGATCAGAGGGAGGATGAAGTTTTTCTGTTTCCAGGTTCCATCTCCAGTCTGGTGATATTTCTCAGTGTTGGGTGTAATGATCACACCATGCCACTGCAGCTTCAAGACTCCAAAAAAGCTTTTTCTGCTTAGCCCATTCACAAACAGAAGATGACTCATTTGACTTCCCACCAGCAATTTTCCATGCTTCTGAAGTTTCCTGTCTAAGATAAGCTATGGAGATGTGTTCTCACCAGAGTGATGACAGTTGCTACAGCACATCTCCAAAAAGGGCAAACCACCATGGGAAGGGAGAAAAACACCTTTGAATCAGCACTACAACTGGAAGATAAGTGGAATGACTCAAGGAAACCACTCCTCCCTTCAGCAACTGGAATGATCCCCATTTAAGGAAACTCTTCAACACCTTGCTATAGGACCCATGACACATAATTATCAAAGAGGTGTGTCTTCTGAGCACCAGAAAAGATATCCCCTTTTAGTCCCCAATAGCTTTACCAGTGGTGGGATAGGACAGTCAGTGGGCCTTATGAGTCCTTTTGGGAAGATAAGAAGCTGATGCTCATCATAATTAAGAAATTAGAGATATTAATTTGACTCACCCTAAAAATTGTTTTGTTGGAACTTTACCTGAAGACAACTGTGTCAGAAAGTTTTATTCTTTCATTGTGTCTTTCCTCCTTCTTCTGGAAAGGGGGATGTTTTATTTCTGATTTGTATGGATAATTTATCTTAAGTACCAGAAAAGGTCAAAAGCCTTTTGACCTTTGTGACTTTTGTCACAAGCCCTGTGTTAGTAGGACCTGTTTGTGTCTTTAAGAGAATGATCAGAGAATCTGCAGTAAGCCCCAGGACAAACCTGGCTCAGAAACACTTGAGAGACCTGCTATGAATTCCCCCAGACTTATTGACAGCAGAATGTGGCCACATGACTGAGGGATGGTGAAGCACAGTTAAACATACCAATTTGCTTCCTAAATTATCAGGAGATTCTCTTATAGCCAGAGAAATCTATTAAAAAAAGACTAGAACCAGCTCTGAAGTTAGTGTGCATCATTCACATCCATATGTGATCATTCTTCAGAAGGCTCTTTAAGGTCACTTGGATTTGAGGGATTAAAAACCCTTCAGGAAAACAGATTGGTTTCTCATTATCCAGCTTCCTTTTGTACCCACTGATCCTTTACACCCCTTATTCCTTTAAATATTAAAGTATCTGTTTCCTTATTGTTTGGCATTTCTTGATGCAGGGGACATGCTCAGAGATGCCATCTGGGTAAATGGCTAAAATTTGAACTGATTATTAGAGCTGAACTAAGATTTTCAGAGTAAAGCAAATCATCAAAAGCAGAGGATTTTAAAGGGTTCTGAGAGATGATTAAAACTTTCAGTAGGATGCTTTGTGCATTCAAACAGAACTGGCTGGTGAGACATACTCATCCTCAAGTCACTGAGAGCTTCCTGGAAAGAGAAGCTTCTGGGGTGTGGGAGAACAAGCTGGGCTAAGGATTTATTTACCTTTTCTCCTATGTTTTAGCAAAAATTCCCCTCGATATCAGCCACAAGATGTTCTGGAGCAGGGAGTCCTTCAGCCTCTCCTGTGGAAACTGTCCTACTTTGTTTATATACACAGAGAGAAGATGCATTTTAGGAAGTTTTCCTAAATTAGAATTTGTGTTTTTGTGGTTTTAGAGACTTATTTTGAAGGTGTAAGATTTGCAGAAATTTCCACAGAGAAAAAAAAAATAAATAAATTTTGAGAACTAGGTGTCTTGCTCTCGGGCTGAAGTGGCCTTGTAAAATAGGCCTAGGGATTAAAGAAGTGAGCTTGGCCCATTCTTTGTTGACACAGCTGGGGAAGAGAGTCTCCTAAGCATCTGAGGTGGCTTTGGTCAGTCTTGGAAAATGATTAGGCTGTCTCCTCCAGGGCAGGGAGCATGGACTCTGTCACACTCAAGTGCTTTGCAGCAGTCTTAAAGCTGTAGCACTGCAATGTTCAACCTGGGAGGTCGATAGCTCCCAGTCTCCCAGAGTCAGCAGGACTTTCTCACATCAGCCTGAAAGCATGGTCTCCAATAGGAAATACCTTGAAAATTAACAGATGGAGGCTGCACAGTAAATCCTGCAACCTGCTGGTTACATCTGGCATACCCACTGCTGATGCTGACACCACAGCACTATTATTAAACCTGCATTCCAGATTGGATGGGAATTCTTGGTGAAGCCACACAGTCTGAATTTCCTTGGGAGGCAGGGGATGATCTTGGTGCAATCAGGCTTGCTTGCATGTGGATCATATCTAGGCTGGATATTAAGGCTTCTTTCCCCATTTCTTTGTGTTATTATTAAAGATGGCCCTCTTGATAGCAGCAGAGAGAGGCTCTGTAGTTGTATACATGTGTGATACCAGGAGGTACACATCTCTTGTATCTTGTATTATACTTGTGCAGTGTAAGATACCTCTGTGACTGGCTTTGGAGTTGTCTGATGTGTACCTGCCAGATGGTATGGCTGCCTTGGTTGTCTTTTGTCAATGTGGTTGGAGCTTTGGTAGAACAGAGGGATCTTTCTTTACTGGTGGAGGGCGTGGAGCTGTGCTGAAGTGACAGGGGATGATAGCTAGTGCATATTCTTTCCTCTCTGGCTATTCACCTGTCTTCTTGCAGCCAAGGCAAAGCTGACAGCATATAACAGAATTATGTCAGAGTTCTGCTTTCCTTAGAGGAGCCTGACTTTAAGTAAATTCACAGAAAAAAGGCAGCTTTGCTGAATCAAGGGCCACACGAGGGCAGGGCTTTAATCATTAGTGAATAATTTAAGCCTGAAGCTTTTCAGGTCCATCCCCAGGCACATGTGAGTTCTCATCATAATGTTATTAAAAAGTAGGAAGCTCTCCTTAGCCTGAAGGCTATCAGAGAGAAAGGATTAAACACCAGAAAAGAGAGCTTCAGGTGGCATTTAAGTCACAGTCAAAAGCAGCAGAAGCTTTTATAAACCAGTCTTCAGCAAATCTTAAGTAGACAAGCAATCTCCTTGTTTTCCTTAGTCAACAATTGCTTTTCAGTTGCCTCTGTTGGAGAGGAGATTGGTGTTTTGCTGCAGAAAAGCCTACATGCAATTCCATTAATGGCAGGGGGACAATCCTCCCAACAGACAGAAAGATGAGAAGAAAATGAGCAATCAACCAGCCACAGGGCATGGAAGAACACTAGGAAAGCTTTATTTCTTGGCACCTGAGCCAGTCCTCACTGAAGCTGATGTAAAGACTTGCTCCATTGCAGCAGCCTTTGAATGTTGTTAGCTCTATGGAGAACAGGCTGTGTTTGTCTTCTGGTTTTTAACTTCTACGTACATTTAGAAGAAGGTTATTAATAAAGACATCCTGCACTCGTAAATTATCCTCATGGTTTCAGATGGATGTCCTTTTTTTCTCTTGTTTCTGCCTGTAAGTATGTAGAATTTTGACTGCATGTGGTTACTAAACTGCTTATTGCATTCCAGGTGTGGCTTTTCTGCTGTGGCAAAATGAGATTTTTAGGTGTAGCCTGTGTGGTAGTTGAAAATTTATGAAGTAGTTGGAAAGTCCTTAGAAAAAAGGCTGCTGTAGAAATACAAACATCTTTTTCCATCATTAACCTTTCTAGCTTTGCTATCTTGAAATGAGTCTTACAGCCCAGCAAAAACAATTAGTGGAATAACTCTTACAAAGATCTTTGAACTCTCTCAGCCCATCCTATTTTCCCTGCCTATCTACCTGTGCTGTGGAATAGTATGATGGTGGCAAGTAATTTGGAACAGAAATTACCCCAGTCCCCTAGGGGCAAGTTTTCAGCACATCAGTGTTTTCAAAGTGGTCTGATTTTGCCCACATTTGCAGTTATTTCAGGTTTTCCCTTTAATGTGATCCATCTAACCAAAAAGAGTAAAACTGAAGATATTCTAAGAGTGAATTTGAAAACAAACAAACAAAATCAGAACAAAACCAAACCATCTCAAACTTTTTGGGGCTGATGTATCTGTGGATGTTTTGCACCATCTATTTTATTTTATCTGCTTTTCGCATGTCATCCCAAACCAAAAGCCCAATGTCCTTACCTGTTATAAACAAGCATAATACCTTGGAGCCAAGTTAGTTTGTACTGTCTGGGGGATTAATCTCCAGTCACACCATCATGGAGCCTTTGAGCTTTTGTGTGTGCAAACGCCTGAGAACAGATGCCTCTTTCCCACCACTGAAGATGGCAAGGAAAAACCCTGTCCTCTTCACCAGCTGCTTGTTGCTAAATGAAAAGTGTCAGGAGTGTAAATGAACTGTCTAAGTGTGTTGATAGGCTTTAGAGACTGGAACCTTTTGGTTAGGAGTCCTGCCAACACTGCCAGACAGAAGCTCTCTCCCTGTTCCTATCAGTTCCTGTATTGTCTCTTCTCATTGTATCTCTATCTGCAGTAACCTGCTGCCCACTAAGGTTAGGAAACAAAGCTTGAGACTGAAACATGGGAATTTCTTGGTTAGCTACTCAGGAAAAAAACAGATGCTCCTGATGTCCATCCCTCTATGCACGTGGGTTGGCCTGGTCCCATTCAGCACGTCTGTAACTGTGGAAAGAATGACCCTATTAGCCAACAGCTGTTCTCAGCCACTGGCCTCCAAACAGCACCTGCTGGGAGAATGCAGTTCTTCTTCATGCCATCTTGATAATATGAATGAATTGCAGTTGCTCATTCATGGTGGGAGAGTCATTCTTTTAAATGTCAGTAACAAGCCCAGACTTAATTATACTTAGTATAACAGATGACTGTTTGGGGAGTGAGGCCACTTGCTGCATACCTTGTCATCCTGCAGCTGCTGGCTGTACATGTAAGTGCTGGTTACAAGGAACTTCAGGCTCAAAGAGCATATTGCCATACTCTGGTGTTGGTACATAACTATCAGTGATGCCACTCAGTGCTGGGCTCTGAGTGTGGTTCATCAAGGTGTCACGTGTGCAGCCACTGTGCCTCTCCACTAGTGGCCTGGCCAGTGAAGCTGAAATAGTGCTGTGAGCGTGGAGGTGCTGTAAGCAGGCTGTCTGGTGTGACCCACGGCTGTCTGCTCCATCATCTCTGTTCTTGGCTTCTCTCTGCATGCAGGCTCCTGCACGGAGGCAGCTCTGTCCTTCTGCCACAGGCATGATGGATGTATTCCCACTAGCATCACAAGGGAAGCCAGACCATGGATATTGGTTCCTCCTTTCAGTGCTTTCTCTTTTCCTCACTCCTGGCTGGTGCCAGGGAGATGGTCCAGATGTTGCAGATGTTGCTGCTTCTTTGTGTGGAAGAAACTCCTGCAGTCCTGGGGAGGACCCATAGGAATGGCAGTGCCCTGCCTGCTGTAGAACAAAAAAGGATTGCCTAGGAGAAGGGAGGCATTTTAGACAGTTGCTTAAATTAATTTAAAAGGTTTTTCCCTTTCTGCATTTGACTTGGGATGCTACCTCCCAGAAAGCAGCCTCATTACTGAGCTTATTCAGCTTCATCTACAGTTTCTCAGCTGTATCCTTTCCCCTGCAAGGTGCAGGTCATTCCTGGCTCTGCTGAGACTCCCTTATTTTTGCCAGTTATACTATGAGTTTAGTTTTTGCAAGGTGGTAAAAAAGATGTCCTGTGTATTCAGTTAAAGGATTTTTCCAGATATGCCCAATTACTAATTTCATTCAGACTGCCATGCTTCTTTTTCTACACCTGTTTTTTTACTATCCTAGTGTGCCCTGCAAGCTTTGGCTGGGCAGATGTTCTGGTTTGTAGCTAATGGCCTCATTCTGAAGTTCTGATAAGCATCATCTGTTGTATGTTGTCTAGGCCTGGTAGGAACCCACTCATGCAAACACTGGGAAGATTCCCTTTGGGCTCTAAAGGTTCTGCTCATAAAGTGCTCTGGGGTGTGTGTTAGACTCCTCAGGCACTAATTAAAGCCCTCTAAGATGCACCAAAGGGAATACTGCACAGTAGCTCAAATGGATATGTGCCCCATATGGACACCACCTCATTTTTAGCAAGCCTGCTAAGTGGCAGCAGATGTTCAGTGCTGAGCTCTGAGGCTCAGTTTGAAGACAAGAATTGAAGTAAATAGCATGCATTGTTCAAGGAACGTAATGTTGCCTCTGCTCATCTTGATTTTCATGGATCGTAGCACTACGTGGTGCCTTTGGGAAGGCTTGCTTAAAAAAAATTTCCTAAGTGCCTTGAGTTATGCTTTTGTGTGTGGCCTGAATTGCCCCAACTGCGTCATCCAGCACAGTGCAGACCCTGTCGTGTTCAAGAGCCTTCCCTTAGGATCTACAACTAATCAGTCCTTCATTTTGAAAGGGGCTCAGCCTGTTTAGACTGTTTTGGATAATGTCCAGCCTATGCCCACAGACCCAAAGCTCTCACAGAATGCAGCACGTTGATAGCATTGTCCTCTAGAAGGCAGGAGACTCGGCTTCTTCCATTGCTGGATGGCATTTAAACTCATGTTTCTCAGCTGCCAGGCTGTTGCCCTGCCCACGGTAAAGCTTTAGTGGAAGTGTGAAGGCCTTGCTGAGCAGTGATGCCCAGTTCTTGGTGCACTTAGGGGAGAGGAGAGTAATGGGGTGCAGTCCTCACTCCCAGGGCAGTTTGTACATTTTAACCAGTGACTGTTCAGTGCAAAACGATGCAGCTTAAGATGCTCAGAGGATCTTTGTGTATTCCAAAGTGGTTGTTTCTGGATGAGTTGAAATTCTGGTGTGGATCTGACAGTTGCCTAGAAATAGCACCCAAACTGTCAGGTCCCATTTCTCCCGCGCGTTTGGCTTCAGCCAGGGATGTCTGAACTGCTGTTTCCACTTGACTCTGCAGATGCCAGCTGGGTCATTCGCAGTTCTTACACAGTTTCCAGAAGCTGCAGCTGTGGGAGGTTTGGCTTTCTATCAGGAGGTGCCGCTCAGTGGAAGCTGCAAGTACATGCAGCCTTCACTGAAGTTTCTGCCTGAAACGGGGACTGGAGCCTTGGTGGGCAATCAGAAGCTGTGCTCGCTATCCCAAATGCTGGATTTCAGGGACTGGCTGCCTCTGTGGGCTGGGAATAACTCACACTTTCAGGGACCTGACAGGGAGAAAAAGATGAGGAAGTGTTATGCTCAATAATGATAGATGGACACTGTTCACAGGAGGTCAGCAAAGCTTAGGGAAGCCGTACGTGGGCTGAGGTGTTCCAGGCATTGCTGCCAGTAGTCCAGCCTCTTCTGTACTGTGCAGGGTTCCCCATCCCGAATGCTTTTTTGCCTCAGAGAAACTATAACTGGCCCCTGAGCTTACACCGCAGGCTTGTACCTCACATAGCCTTAGCCCTTTGGTGACTGTTTCTTAAATGTTCCTTCTTTGGTCCTACATATGAAGAGGCTCAGCTACTTTCATGTCTAATGTCATGCGAGGCTCCACTAACAGGTATGTTAAGCTTCCTGAAGGGATGGCAGCAGGACAATTTGGTATGACAGTCAGGGCTAGCAATTTCTGATCCATACTACTTTATTTCTTAACTCTGACAGGACAAGTATGTCCCATTACAGAGAAGTTTACCCCCTTCAAAAGAGAAAACCCCACTTATTTGGCAAGGAAGGAAAAAAAAAGCATAAAATCCTAAACTCTAAAGAGAGTTCTGCTGGTGGAAACAACGGCTGCTAATAGGATTCTGTGAGTTCATTGTTCCAGTGTGTGGTTTTCAGTTGACAGTTACCCTGAAGAGCTGCAGTAGGTAGATTTTTCTGTGGCTTCATATGCAATTGGAAAACACCCACTGTATCTTGCTTGTGGTGTTTTATTTAAACAGTTGGCTTAATCCCATTGGAGTTGTGTTTATTTGATGTTCCCCCGTTAGCCAAGTACTGCTGGATGCTCCAGCACAATATGCTTTATGGCAAGGGGTGAAAAACACAGGAGCAGGCTGTAGTGTTAGTGGCACTGTCCTTTTGCCTCTGTTGAGTGTTGAGGTTTGCTGTGGGGTAGTAACGAGGATTCACTGACAAGAGGGAAGGATGAGCATGACTGAGGAAAGGGAAACCACTTTGACTTTGTCGTCAGCTCCACAAATGTTCCTTTGCTGATTGATGGCCTGATGCCCACACATCTCCGTTCTTTTTCTGGCTCTTCCTTCCCTCACTGATTCATTCTGGGTGAAGAAGCTCCCATAAACAAAAGGCAAACATCCCAGCATTGCTTCCACATTTGGAAGTGCTATTTCAGTTGCTAGGGGATCGGCTTAGAAGAAAAAGCCAAATCTTGAAAACAGTATTTCCATTTCAGGCAGTCTTACCTTGTGCTGTCTTCTGTTTCAGATAATTTTCTGGAGAATTATACCCTGGTTTTGTTTTCCTATTAATATCTGGGAGGAAGTTTTTATTAAGACTTAGGACTGCTTGGTTATAAATCAGATATGTCTGGTGAGAAAATCAAATGGATCAGCAAATTTTCTGTGAATGAGTCTTAAATGCAGGTGGAGAGGTCATCTGCTTATAGACTTGGGCAATAGTTGTAGCAATGGAAATGAGGGATCTGGATGGAGATAAAGAATTACTGAAAAAGTAGTTGTCCTCAGATTAAAAATGTCAAAAATATGGATTCACATAGTTGTATCTGAGGTTAAATAGACTGCAGCACTGGTAAGAACTGAATAAAAGTCCTTGGGGTGTTTTCGTTAAAGAACAGCCTATGCTTGCAAGCAATTTTAGCAGCTAAATGGCTCTGCTCATTCTCTGATACCTAATGATAATGTCTTCGATTTCATACATTGATTTTTAAACTATGCATGTCAAAATAAAGTGAGTTCTGTAGTCCAATTAGCACAGCCACAGGTTTGCCAACTTCATGTCTCATTGGAGACTCCACGCTATTGGAGCAAGCCAATTCCCTTGTCCTCAAGGCACTGACAACCCTGGAACCAGGAATCCATGTAAATTGTGGGACAAGGTCTGCAGGGTGGAGTTTGCTCCTCGCCTGTCTCAGTCTGTGGGAGACAGCACTGGGAGGGAAGGAGAATTTGGATATTATGACTACTGTGCCTGCCACAGATTTGAGGTTCTGGTATGCTGGTGTAAGGCCACACAGGCAGTGCATTTACTGAAGACAGGCTCCAGAGGCACCTTGGCTGATCTGTTCCACATGCTGCTTCTGTCTGGCAAGGGAAATGGTAAGATGTAAAGAATAACTTTCTTTCTATGGCCTAAGCCAGATACAGCTACTAAAATCTGGCACCTGTATGTACATGTGGTCAAATGCTACAAAAGAAAGGAACTGCTGTATACAGCAGGTTGTTTCATTGTGCTGAATATGAGATGACCTTGGAAAACAATATCTGTGCTAGCAGAGTGTAATCCAAATGAGTGCCTGGAGCATCTGTGATGAAACACAAGCCTGGTGAGAAGCTGGTATTTTTCTGTTTGTTGTTTCTTTCCCACATTTAGGAAATACTGTATGGTGAGGAAAAATTAAAGGGTGATGTGCTAGGATAGGAAATGGACCCCCAGATACTGTAACTTGACTGACCTGGTGTGTCAGCCTGAGGAAAGAAAAAACGAGCAGCTTCTCAGGCATCTCCACCCACCTAGTCAGGCTCCACTTTGGGGCTCTTCAAGGTCTGGCCAGCAACAGCCTAAATATTTTTCAAAACTTTTTGAGCTACTTAGAAAATGAGTGTCATCATCTTGGTTGAGAAGCACCAGCAGGCCTGTCCTTTTACCCATGGACTGCCAGGAGAACAGAAAGCCCAAAGCTGTTGAGGGCCATGACCTGTTTTCCCTGGTCTCTGCTGTGGTGCTGACAAGGGCTATGGCTGGCAGGGCTCCCTGTGCCTGTCGAGCTGTTGTGTAGTCGTTTGCACTTACAGCTGCTTCTGACCACAGAAGATGCTCCCCACGTTTCAAAGAGCTCTCTCTGGAGCCACAGGGAATTCACCCTGCTGAGGTGGTGGTGCGGATGGGGAGGATGCTGCCACCACGCATACGTTTTGGTACTGTTAACCATGCTCCTTTCTGGTTTGCTCCACAGATACTATGTGGGAAGGAGATCCCTCGCTGGGTGAACCGCCTGGCCTACTTCAGCTCCTGCATCCCCTTCCTCCAGAGCTGCCTCCCCAAGGAGTGGCTGACCCCAGCAGCCCTGCAGAGCCACATCAGCCTCGGCCTCCACAAGGAGGAGCAGGGGGACACAACGGATGAGGAGTCCCCCTCCACCTCTGCAGCCCCCTCAGCCTCAGGCACATCACGGACCTGTAGACACACCCGGGTCTAAACTGTGCCCACCGTGCCCTCAAATAACTCGCCCCTCTCTCTTGTGTCATTTCTTTCTCGCACCCTTTCGCACACTTTGGTTCCTCTCTTCTCTTCTTCAGTGGACGACGCAGGGGAGGGAAGAGACTTTCTACTGTGGAGGTGAAGCTTCAGTCCCTTTTCCAAAGGCTGCCGCTGCCGTCGCTTGGCAAAATGACTGTGAAGCCCAATGCTGAACTGAGGAGTGTAGTGACTAAACTGGATTTTCCTTCCAGGGCTCCCATGCTCCTTGATCCACAGAGAACTGCTGACTCTCTCAGGCATGACAGCATGTGTACGGGCAGGGGGGCACCATACTGTGATGTTCCTTCTCTGGAACTGTTTTATCTTTTTATCTCTACCCCCACCTATGTGAGCCCAGCAGCCTCCTCTCTGTTTTGGCTGGGTTTGCTATTCCCTTGTGATGAATCTCCTGTTCACACCCAGTGAAGGAAGCAGAGCCAGAACTCAACCTTCTCATCTCTTAGACCAGCAACAGGCTCCACTCAGCCCCATCCCTTTTGTAACTACCAGGTTTCTAACTCATGTGAAGGACAAATTGAAAGGTGCTGCTGTTCTACAACCACCAGTTTTCAGTACTCAAATTTAAGAGCTCAAATGACTGTCCTGCTCTTAAAAATAATAACAATGAACCTAGAAAATGAATGTGTTACCATGGCTTTTCTTTGGGGTCAAAAACAGGATGGGGCTAGTGCTTAAAGGCAGCTACTAAGTAGGTGCAGAGATGACTGTTGACCATATTGGTGCTTTTTAGCACAGACCCCTCTCAGTTCCCCTAATGCTAGGCAGAGTTCCTGGTTTCCCTTCCTCTCCCTTAGATTTCCCTGGGGAATCTCTCTCTGAGCTGACGTTTACTGGCTGTCTTTGGGGAAATGGGCCTCCTGAGCACAAAGAGAAAGAGAGAGTATCTATTGGGAAGGTCAGTGTTTCCTCCTGCGCTCACAGACCTAAAATATGGCTCCAGAGCCACCTTTCCCCAGCCTATTTTTGACCTAACCCAAGAAGGAAAAAATAAGTGGTGAACCCAAAGAATGTCAGTCTATTTCCTTCTCTTCCCTTTTTGGAGGTCGAGTGGGAAACTTTGGGCCACATCTGGAAAGCATGGATGACCCTTCCAATGCATGGGCCACCACCGTGCCTTCCATTGTGTGCACTATTTCAGTGGCATGAAAAATGGGCACAGTTGCCTCACTGGCCTCTCCAGGCTGACTCTTGACAAGAATCTGGTCCTTAGATGTATCTATGCTCATTCTGACATCTGATAAGAACGTAGAGGAAGAGGAAAGGGCAAGCACACCAACTCTTCCACTCAGTTACCTCACTATGAGTTCTAGTCAGAAGATGTAGGAGCAAATCAAAGGGGAAATCCAGGACCCCTCTCTCTCCCTTGCAACTCCTGTTGACTACACAAAGGAGGATGAAAAAGGAACAGGCAGAGTGTTGAGAGGGCCATTTCAGAAATGCTGTTCTCAACAGCTACCAAGTCAGAACTTCCACCCCTCACCCAGAAAGAACTACAAGCCCTTAAGATGGGTGGTTGTTTCCTTTTCTTGGTCGCAATAGCATGCTAAATCCAACCAGCTGTTTCTTTAGCTCAGGTATACAGAAGTGTGTGCTTTCAGGGCTGAAGGTCTTGGCCATGATGTACATCATGTCTGCACAGACAACGCTTGATGGTTTGTTACATGTGCATGCTCTTACTGAAGCAGGAGGCTTGGGAGCAACCTTTTGGATGGAAATACAGCTTACAGGTTGGCCTTGCTCCAGGACCTCCTGAAGTGGTGATGCATGTTTGGGCAACAAAACCTTTAGAACACACCTCTTATTTTCATCCTCCAAACAAATTGCTGCAAGTTCTGCACTGAACTAAAGTCATGTTCCTTATTAACCTTGGCTACTCACAACCAATACTGCATTGTGAGCAATTCGGCAGGTCCTGGTGTCCAGTTCGGCACCAATCTTGAATACCCTGGCTTGTCCAGGGCTGTTTAATGGGATTTCCACCCTGTTCTCCATCCCACTGCCCAGAAACCACATTACACAATGTACTGTTGCACTCTCTATTCTCCTGCAGTCATGGTCATTGCAGCCTAAACCAGCAGTGCAAGCTTCATTTGTCTGAAGTTCCCAGGGTGCCTGCCAATAGCCAGCAGCACATTATGTGCAGTGAATTTTAAAATCTCTTTTTAGGTCCTTCTCTGGAAGGAAAGAGGCTTTCCCAGAGCTTTTGTCTAGGCCAGGGAAAATGGAGTCAGAAACACCTAGTTCCTGATGTGACAAAAGCCAGGCAGCCATCACCCTCGTGTTTCTGCTCTGCACCTGGGCTCCAGCTGGAGCACCATGTATACATATAAAAGAGAAGTAGGGCTCCAGAGGCACGTTTCACATGGAAAACCCTCTCACAGTGCTTTACAAAGTAAAAAATGCTGAACTGGCTGTAAGGTAACGCAGAGAAGTAAGCTACATTCGGCCTTCTTGGGGACTTGAATGTGTGCTTGAAGTTTTGGGAACAACACCTGAGGTGTGCTGTCAATGTCATAAAACCAGATGTTTCTTTATCTACTTTTATGTTTGTCTGTCTGTTTATGGCAGTAGGGGTCACATCAAGGAGGCATCAAACCTCTGCTGTAAATCAGAACTAGAATAGATGCCAATTTTCAGAAGTGTTTCTCCCCACCCCTCTCTGTTCGAGGTGACCAACCAACAATGACAAGAACAAAGGGACACTGTGGAAATAAAATATATATTGATGATAGCTTTACCTCTGTAATTTAACAGCATTTTAGATTATTAAACATGAAGACATTTTAAAAGTCTAATTTACTGTTCATCTCTGGCACAGCATGTTTGTTTTAGAAACTTTTCTTATCCTTCCAATTATTACAGAATTATTGTTGTTATGTAATTATATTTGTATTTAGTTACACATTTGTGCTCTTTTAGAGCATAACACCATGGGAAAAAATTTAGATGCCAACAGTTATCAATGAAAACAAAAGAGCAGCTTAGGAATCTTAACCACCTCATGGCACTGGCACATACTCTTAACCCTTTTTCTTACTGCCAGGATCTTTGGTGCCTTTTTAAACATGCCCAACTCTGCACATGGGCATCAGGATATGTGGGTTATGCCTCTAGCAGAGAATGAGTAGTACTCAGGTGGAACAGCAAGAATGAAGGTGGGGTTAGCCTAACACTGGAATGTTAGAGTTACAACACAAACTGTTTCTTTGGAAAGTAAGGGTGAGTGGAAAGAGGTAAGTAAAATCCTCTTTTCTCAGCACCTCTCTATTCTATACCAGCAGCTTTCTTAATTCCAGGAGATTATTCATATGGATATTTTTTTTTTTTTTTCCCCTTGCCTTCCCCTTCCCAAGCCTGTGATTTGAGGCCTATGTCTCTCAAACTCTTAGAAACTTTTAAAAGGGACAGCTGTGCTTTCAGAAGCTCTGGATGAGGTGGTCCCCAGCACTGAACCTGTGCTCTGTGATGAGTTCATCCCAGTCTCAGCACAGTGTGAGGATGGACACAGACCTTGCTCTCATTGCTCCCAGCTGAGAGTTTACATTTTTGGAATTCAGACTCATGTTGCCTTTGTGTTATTGAGGTACTTGGGAAGCAATCACTTCCTGCCATGTTATTTTTTTATTCTTCAGTTCTGTTTGTCTCTAGGTTGGAGAGTCTCTCAGAACAAGTTAGTGGCCACTGAATTGCAATAATGTTATCTTATCTTCTATATGTTTGAGCTTCTCAATTTAGTTTGTATGTAAGTGGTGGCTTCTTGACATGTTCAGAAAACTTAAGTACCTCCACTAATTCCTTGATCTGATTAATGGGGAAAACCAAAGGAAATCATCATCAGTGTTTAATTTTCAGTTGAGGCAGCAGATGCCATGTTCCTCTTTGTCCTTGCTGTGCTTGCCATCAGGCAATGGCCTGGGTTGCAGAAAAGCTATTTAGTGACTCAGGAAGTATTTAAAAAAGGAAGTTTAGTTTTCCCAACTTAAGTCTGCTGTTGCCACAGACTACCAGAATCTGGCAGAGCCTTTGGCTACAGTGATATGCAGAAACATCACAGCCTATGCCTGGAGAATATTGACGTACGGAAACAGACTCTAT
>NW_008594364.1:21407-53748 GCF_000691845.1 Merops nubicus | reverse complement strand
AAAGTCCAGGGTTGTAAGCTTAGAATAATAATATTTAATATGTCATATATGTTATATGTGATATAACATACCTTGAACTATTTAATTCTGGAATAAAAGAACAACCATTGGAGTCTTCAGAATTTTGTATTCCCAGCATAAACACGAATTCTTTTATCTCCGATTAATTTCCCATCTGCTTCTAAGGAGTGGTAGAGAGGTTATAGGTGAGTAGTCTGAGGTGTTTGATGGAGGAAATGAGAGAAATAGATTGGATGCTGCTCTGTTTTATTTTATTCCTTAAAACTGTGAGAACTCATTGCCAATAGCACATCCCCATAGCAGATTCCTACACACACACATGTCCTTTTTCCAGGCCTAGTTCCCCAGCTGTTTACTGGAGAGTGAGGTGTCCAGTATACAGCCTTAGGTTTTGAATATTGAGGATATGCATGTTTTAGAAAAAGCTCTCTTGGTGACTTTTAAAAGTGTGGTACCACTTGTTAATCCATGTTTTATATTGGTGTTCCAGGTGGGTAAACTGAGAGAGAAAATCCAAGAGGTTAAGCAAGAAAGGGAACAGGAGCAGCACAAGCACACTGCCTATGTTTCTGAACTGAAAGCCAAGCTCCACGAGGAGAAAATGAAGGAACTTCAGAGTGTCAGAGAGCTACTGATCCGTCAGCACGAGCAGGAGGTCTCAAGAATGGTGAAAATCAAAGACGGTGAAATCCAGCGTTTGCAGTCGACGGTCAACGTGCTGCGGGACGGGGCGGCTGACAAGGTGAAGACGGCTCTGCTGGGCGAGGCCAAGGAGGAAGCTCGCAGGGCCTTCGATGGGGAACGGACAAAGTTGCAACAGGAGATCTTGGAACTGAAATCTGGCAAAAAGCAGCTTGAAGAAGCTCTGAACAACATTATGCAGGCAGACAAAATGAAGGCTGCTGACCTGCGCACAGCTTATCAGTCCCATCAGGATGAGGTTAATAGAATAAAGCGGGAATGCGAGCGAGAGATCCGCAGGCTGGTGAGTTCATCAAGCAATGTCTGCATGTTTCAGCTTTACAATAGGTATCACTGTATTGCTGTACGTGCCCATAAATGCCAAACCACTCTTTTTGCAGTAACATCTTTCATAAGTGCTGGTTGCTACAAGAGACCAGTATTTCCTCTACTTTCTCCTCCATACAGCAAAGATTAACCTTGGCTCCCTGCCTAGCCCATTAAAGCCAAAGCTTTATGTCCCACCAAATGGAATACGAGTGAACCAAGACTTTCCAGGATAAGTTTTCTCAACAGATCAAATAAATAGATTTTTCATTTCCCACTCGCTCAGCTATGTTTCCTTACAAAATCCCACTGATTAAAACAGTCAGGCATTGCTCATTTGGCAATGCAAGAACTCCTTTCTGAGATGGCAAAATCAACCTTTTAGAGAGCTTAATAATTAATATTGGAGGAACCAGTTGTGCTGAAACAAGACAATGTTGTTTATTCTTTTGCATCATTATCCAGGTCATATGTTTTTCAGCATTGCTGCTTTTTATTTTTTTTTTTTTTTTTTTTTCTTTCCTATTGCAGTAGAAACGTTAGGGCCTAGGACAGCAGGCTTTTTTCACGCTTCATAAATCCTAGGATTGGCACAGATGGCAGACTGTGCTGTTTGTATAAAATCAAAGACCAGGCAATATTTCCCAACAGCAGGTGCTCCAAATACTTAAAATTATTCAAGTTTGTGACAGGTAAAGAATCTAAGATGGGCTGTACACAGTAGTATATTAAGAGAGTTCTTCATCAAATGATGCTTCTGTTTGGTACCATGATATTTTCCGTGTGTATTTATATATCTGGTTGTCAATCTGCCTAAACAATAGCCATGCAAATAAAATCTAAAATTATAATAAGCAAAGTAGTTATATATCAAGAAATACAAATTTTAAATGGAATGAAACATCAATTCTCTTCAGAGAAATATTTTACCAGTTTGTGTTTACACAGATATGTCCTCGTATCTGTTCTATTCCTTAGGAAAACTGATGGTGAGGGCAAGCTACAAGCGTGTTTTAACAGTGCTGGTTTTCTGTCTGAGACAATGAACGCTTCTAATGCAGTTAATATTTATGCTTCAAATAAATTGGATGTTGATCAAGTCTCAGGGGTCTAATTAACTTGATTAATTAAAGATCACTGCAAAGCTTGATGTGAGGTTTCTGTAAGCATAATTTCTTTCATATTTTGTTCCATGTTTTAAATGTGGAATTTTAAAGCAATGACTATAAAGTACAGGTGATTTTAAAAAGTGTTAAAGAGGAGAGGAGGTTGCTACCTTGTGGCATATGCGTTTCTAGAGAACAGTTTCTAAATAAATTTAACCTTCTCAGAGAAGGTTACCTCAAAAAAACCAAACCAAACCAAAACAGCCCCCCCCCCCAAAAAAAAAAAAAACAAAAAACCAAAACCAAACAAAAAAACAAACCCCAAAACATAACAAACAAAAAACGGTCAGGTGAAGCATATGGTTTTGCACCCCAAATTCCATCATCCCAAGCTGCCCTGGTAAATAAACCTATGCCATGATTTTGAGTGGTATTGTAAAGGAAATGCTGAACTCTTTCAAGAGCAGAAGCTTTCAGCCTGCTGTGGTATGAAGGAGGACACTCAGTGGTTCTTATCTAGCACAAAAAAGTTTTGCCAAGTTGCTCAGAATTGTAATGGGAGCCTTACTGGTCCTCCAATACTCAGTGCAGTCTGGGAGAGCATACTGGGAGAGTGTGTGGATAACTTGTCTCCTATTCCCAGCCCCAGAGGAAACCTGTCATCAGTCTTGTGTGCTTTCCCTGGAAATGTTCATAACTTCCCCCAACCCAAGAAGTGCAGAAACAAAATATCAGGAACATGGTGCTGCCTTGTAGTGCCTTGACTCCTTTCAGATAACTAATTTCAATTCTTTCTTTAAACTGCATGGCTTGTTTTTATGAAAGGGAAGGGTTTCTTCTAGGAATTTGTAGCAATTTAGGCAGTTATTATACAGAGCACTCTGAGGCGAGGTAAAAAATACTGCGGGTTTCTGTGATGTTGCTCTCCTCCTCTGGGAGATCAAGTGGGATTACAGAGTCAGATCATCAGGATATTTCTCTCTCCCCTCCTCCTTCCATTTTAATTAGCACAAGGAATGCTTGCCTTCAATTTCCCTTCAATTTCCTTTCAATTAACCCTATCAGCTCTTGATTTGGGGTACTAGATTAGTTTAGTTCCTGCCCTTGTGGGGTGAAATGGCAAGGATATGGCAGGCAGCCTTATTAATATTAACACAATTCTGTAACTGAGCTTCAGTTAATGAGATTTTTTTTTGTATGAATGTTGTGTTTTATGGCACTTAAGAATTCAGCATCTTTGGTATTAACAGCCTAAATGGGTTGGCCACATAGTAATTCAAATTCAGATAGAGTAGTTCAGTGTCTGATTGTCTTGTCAGAATTGGCTGATTTATTTTGCTTTTTAGATCACAGGTTAGTTTTGCAGATGTATCTCATATAGACATTACAGCTGAAAATGATTTTTTTAAAAAAAAAAATCAATATTTTTACCATTGATTTTAATACCCATGACTAATTTGAGGACAATCTTGAAATTTTTTTGGCTTGCTGTCGAAAAAAAGGTAGTGAGAAATGAAAAAACAAAATCTGTTGTCTGTGAATATATGAATACAACTATATTGTGTACATAAAAAACTATGCTTGTATTGTACAAATGTCAGTATTTTAGAAATGTGATTAATCAGTTCTGAGATTGTGTTCATAGTTTTGAACTGAGCCATGAAAATTACTAAATAAGCCTCAATACAAACAAGATTGAAGGGCGAAGACCTTAGTGCTTAATAAGGGAAAGGAAAATAGCTATTTGGTAAAAAGCATGTCACACTTTTGTTCTGTGTAGTATGACATTATATTGGGATTTGTCAATTCCTGTAATTGATGTGATAAGACAGGAACAGAAAAATTTTCATTAGTTTGAGGACATGGATTTTTTAGTTTTAATTTTTTTTTTCCCCTTAAAGAAAACATTCTTGCTGTATATATGCATCAGCACAATGGGCTAACAGCTAAGAAGCAAAGTAAAAATGAATAGTAACAAGCTGGAGAGACAAATAAACCAGAATTTTTTAAACTAGAGAGAGAACTTGGAGAATAAGATAAGAAAGGAAGGATGGCTATTGCTTAATTTTTTCAGCCAATATTTTCTGAGTAGTTGAGTCTGAACAGTTGGACTGTTCTGTCAATGTGGTTTGCGTTACATACACTGCTACAAATCCATACTTACAAGGAAAAAAAATCCTTTTGTTAATAGAATCAAAGTAGCAGAAACGGTTTTCACAAGTGATTTTCAGAAATTCCTGATCAGCCTTGGTTTATGAGGATAGATGCATTATTCAAGTGTCCTTACTCTCCTTAGTCCACATTATCTAGTTGCATAAATTAAAAACTCCTTCCAGTATGGAACCCTTCTTCTGTTTGATGTTTGCCAAGTATATGTGTAATACAGGACATGAAAATATAGTTTAAACTCATAGTGTAAGCAATTTTTAAAGGTGAAATTCAGGGCATTTTCACTGAAATTTCTGTTCAGAGGGAAAACACTCTTATGGAATGAGGTTATGTACTATTTATATAGTGACTTTTAGAAAATATTATTTCTGTTTTGTGCCTCTGTGTAATACTGTATATCATGATTTAAGTGAAGGCTTCTGAAAGCCTGAGGGTCACATCTTTTCAGAATTAAGGATTAGATTGTTCCCGTTCATGACAAAACCAAATTTCAATTTCGGTCCTTCAGTTTAGTATTTTCTGAACTTGCACAACTCTTAATGTGTTTGTCTGCCTATAAGTCCTTAGTATATTACGTAGCATTGGCATTCCATACATGACCTGCAGTATCATGCAGAATCAGTGAAAAATTTATATGGTTAGGGTCCTCTGGTCAAATCATCTGGTCCAATGTTTTACTTGAAGCAGGATGGCCTTAAAAGTTGAATCGGGCTATTCTGGGCCTCCTCCAGTCCAAATTTAAAATAACCAAAGACAGAGATCCACAGTCCAGCATGGAGAGATGTTGGAGGATCTCTCCAACCTGCTCCAATGCCTAATCACTGTGAAATTTCTTTCTGTGTAACCTGTGTTGCTCATGTCCTTTTGCTGTGGATCTCTGAAATGTCTGCCTTGTTCATCTCTGGATGCCCTTTTAGATAGTTGAATGAGTATATATATTTGTAATGCACTCCATGGTCTTCTCTTTGGCTGGTTGAGCAAGCCTGGCTTCCTTGAGTGCTGCAGGCCCATAGTGGTCTTATTGGCCTTCCTCCAGTCCTATGGCACTTGTTCCAGTTTGTCAGTAGCTTTTCTGGGGAGTCCAAAAGTGGCTGCACTGCTCCTGGTGTGATCTCACAAGTGTTTAAAAAAAGGCTAAACGACTTCTTTATCCTTCAGGCTACATTCCTCCTGGTTTGGCCCAGTATTAAGCTAACTTCAGTCATTGCAAGATCTTACTATTGACCCATATCCAACCTGCTCCACAGGACACTGAAGTCTTTTTTCTTTCTTCTTTTTCTTTCTGCTCCTCACAGAATTGCCAATCTTAATTGGCATCCAGTGTTTTCTGTTGCAGGAATTTAAACCCTTCCAGGGGCAGGCCATTGTATATGTCTTAGGCAAACTTTTTGAGAGTTTTTGGCTCATTTCTCGAACATATTCAAGTCCCTCTGAATGGTGTTCCTGTCCTCTAGTGTAGCAACAGCTCCCCCAAATTTGATATCAGCTGCAAATTTGGGGATGATGCATTCCATTTCTTCATCTAGGCAGATGATGAAGCTGTTAAAATGTGTTATTTCCTTAAGTTTTTAAAAGAGAAAATTTAGATGACTAAATGAAATACTTTTACCTTCCAAGAGATTCAGCAGGGCTTTTTTCAGTAAAACGTGAAAAATAGTAGAAGCAAAAGTTTAACACTCCACTAAAATCCAAAATTACATCCTTTGCAGTGGTGGCAACTATTTTTTAGTAATAATCTCACTCTTCTGCATTCCTGTTAATAGGATTTAGCTGTTTTAAGGGAGTGAAATTTGTATCTTTAGGTTACATTCAGCAGTGAGAGCAATGCAGCGACCTTTTGTGTCTCTGAGAATTCTGGTGCAGAGGGACCATTGGCTGTTGACTGGGGCACTCCATGATCCTCTGCTGCCCTGAGAAGGATGGAGCCTAATGTGTTTCACTTCACTAGTGCAGTGGTACATACACATGAGTTTTGATTGCTCACCAAAATCCTGGATCTTGAGGTGGGAATGCTGAGTTTTGAATGATCCAAGTGTGTGCAGCCATGCATGGTTGGGTAGAGCCTGCTGTAACATGCTTCTTTCAGCCATTTAAACCCACATACACTTCACACACAGCTGCTGATATAAAATTATAAACTGCTTCTCTGGATTTTGCCATCTGTTTGAGACACGTGTTTCAACTGCATTCCAAGGCTGAACTAATCTCCTGCAAAGAAGACCCTTCCACCACCTCCAGCATTTTAGGACTGCAAATAATACTTTGCTTTCCAACCTCTGAAGATTTATGCTTGTGCTCTCAGGAGCTGACAGGGCATTCCACTCAGGCCTTATTTTTTCCTGAATCAAGTAGATGTAATGAAACCTTTTTATAATGCATGCTCAGCATTTTGTGTTTATTCTTAGTATTTTCTGAGGACTCTGTTACGGCAGGTAAGTAAAAAATCTGAATTTTATATCTCTTTACAAAATATGGAACAGTATTAAAAATCCACAGAAGTTATGTATGATGTGGCACCTGGATAAAAAAAAATCTCATGAAGTTTGTATTACTTAGTCCTCCTACATTTTCCATCCTTTTGTCTACTTGTTTGTTATAACTCTGTTGATAAACACTTGTAATAGGTCACAAGAGAGATCCAGTAGAGGTTGTGGTTAGCTACAGTAATACAAGGTGCTTTTGACAAAGATATGAGAAACCTCCTATCAGAAAGTTCTGAAATAGTATGCCTATATGGTGTTTCTTGTATAATTTATCAAAACCTTTAATACACATGCCTTACCTATGAGACTTACACACTTTAAAAAAAATGTGGGAAAAGCTATTGGAAGAAAATATTGACTGTTGGTTTCTAAAAATTAAATTAAGAATAAGTCACGTCTACTTGTGTCTATGACTCTTACTGATCCACTGGATGGCTGGCATCTTTTCTCCCTCTTCCCCTAAGGTTCCCAAGTAAGTAGCAAACACTGGTCTGCATGAACAATGCAGGAATGTTTTAATTCTTCCCTCCAGGAGGGCTTTCAGCTTAAGATATTGTTGTTAGGTCTTAGTGTTCCTTTATAAATATAAAAGATGTTAATTCCATTTAGTTCTGCCTTTAACTGTTTGAGTAATGTATCTTTTTTTTGTTGTTGTTTTTCCTAGTAACTAGCAATCCTTCTTTCAAGATATTCCTACCTTTATCCAAGCATTTAGTATAAAGAATAATTCAGTTTCTTCTGGAGAAGAATATTGTAGAATTGTGTTTTGCAGTTGGCTAGGAGATAGCTGTCATAAGGATGGTTGAAGGGGAAGGTCTTACACTTGGCAATGCAGCAGCTGGCTTTTTCCACTTTGAAAACTGAGTATGCCACTGCCTTGATAGATCTAGCTTTAATTCCCTGGGAATTTCTCTTTCAACTTTGTGAGAGGCTAAAGTTCCCCCAAAGGTCTCTGATTTTCTTTCCCTGTAGCTATTGAAGTGTGGAATAATTGGCAGGGGATACTTTTTCCAATGGTTGGCTTGGTTCTCTTTAATGTTTGATAAATATTATTAAAACACTTGCTTCTGCATATTTCTCCTAGCTGTTAGGAGACAGTTAGATACCTGTTCTTAGGAAACTGTAATTTTGACACAGGCTATAAATGCTAGCTCTTCATTGATATAATACAGGTAATTACTGTATTCAGCAGCTAACATTTGACAGCACAAAACCCATTAATTAAGAAATTATACTTTAGAAAGCTGTAATTTTAACTAAGAGTTCTATAGTTACTTATGCTATCCAAGGTGATTGCTCAGTAATTTCCACTCCACAGCTGCTTATGGATGATGTTATTTCCTCTGAAATCCTCTTTCATAGGGTATTGCTGCTACTTTACTTCTCAAAGCATATAATTGAAAATGTGTTCTAACCTCATGGTGCTACACTGCCTTCCTAACACAACCTTTTTATACTGAATTGCACTATGTTAAATTGCATAAAGAAAAATGTGGCTATTCTAAAATGCTTTAAAATCCATGAAAACCAGAATGTCAAAGAGCTCATGTGACCCTTTTATATTGTATAGCTGAAGAAAACTGAGAAATTCTTTCTGAACAGAACAAATATAAAACCAAATCAGCCACATGGAAGGAATTTCTGGGATAATAGATTTGATTTAGCATGCTACCTGTGAGCCCCATGCATGGATTGGGATCTCGCTGTGTTAAATATGTTAGAATAAAAGATGGTCTCTACTCTTTCTTTCTTAGCAAGAGGTCTCGAATAGCAGTAGAGGGAGGAATGCATGAAGGCAGTGGTAGGGAATGAGTGCAGTCAGGTTCCCCTTGCTCCACAATGTCTGAGCTACGTTGTGCCATGGATGCGAAAACCTCTTGCAGGCACCTGACGTGGCAGGTCCTGCACCATGCTCCCTGGACCACAAGGGGCTGAGGAGCACCATGGAAAGGCATCTGCTTGCTCAGAATGAGGTCATGAATCATGAGGTGAGAACTGATCCATCCAGGTTTATTAACTTCATCTTAGAACTAACCTTGACATGCCTTCAATAGAAAAATTCCTGCATTCCTATAATGTGTTTCCTATGTCTTAGGTTAGCTTAGCTATCCTGTTTCATGACTAGACAATAAATTGTGATCTCAGTAGCGTAACTCCTGTTAAGTATTTGCAGTTTTGTCATAATTTCTTTTTGTATTTTAGAGGTGTCATGAAAAGGAGAGATATAAGACGAATTTGAGGAAAATCAGTCAGGTGACTAAATAGATATTTGTGGGGTGTCCCTGTAAGTAGGGAACAGTGGCATGGGAGAAAATATGAAAATACATGGCTGCATATATGACAGGCTGGTATTGGAGAGAGGACAGAGCACCCTAATATTAGATAAGGGATGAATGGACCCCAGCTGGACTGTGAATGTATTTGACAGAGAGAGTGATTTTTGTTGTTGTTGTTTAATGTAATAAAAAGAAAAATAGCATAGAGAATCAGGAGATGAGAGTTTTGTGAAAAGAGCATCACTGACAGCAGGATGCACATTGGATAGCAAGCAGGCAGGACTGTGTTTAAGGTCAGAAAGGAGAATGTTGCAATGACTGAGGCATGATATAAGAACTTAGGTAAAAGTCTACCTGTGTGTATGGATTTTAGAGCTGATAGGCAAAAAGAGTCTTTAGATGTAACCAAATTAAACCTCAGAGAGAACAGAATTAGAGATGACAACTAGTTTATGTATATAAGTAATGAGTAGTTTGGGGATGGCTCACCAGTGATGTGTAACAGACATTAAAATGCATGAAAAGGAAAGGAATGCTGTGCATGGTACAGTAAAAGATTCTGGATGCTGTTTGGTGAATTAACATTGTAGTAATATAATACAGGGTTAAATCTTTAAACTTGAGAGGTCATGAGGGGACCACTCATTATTTCACTTAATATCATAAAAGCTGATGATGTTCAGCTGGTCTACAGTAGTCATAAATAACAACTGGAAAATTTCTCGAAATATGTGCGTGTGTATGTGTTCATAAGAAAAAACTTCTTACTGTGAGGGTGACAGAGCACTGGAATAGGCTGCCCAGAGAGGCTATGGAATCTCCTTCACTGAGACTTTCAAAACAAATGCAGGTGTGTTCCTGTGAAACCTACTCTAAGTGAACCTGCTTCGGTAGGGGCTTGGTCTACCTGATCTCCAGAGGTCCCTTTCAATTCCCACTGGTCTGTGATTCTGTGTATGTACGTATATACACACATACACATCACAGAGAGAGAGCTAAATGTTTGTGGGAAAAGCAAACTTATGTAGGTGGTAAAGTTGTCAAGCTTTTAAGCAGACAGCTTTTTAGTCTGCTGAAGGTCTTTTGTTCCTGAAAGCTTTTGTCACTGGACTAATAAAAAACATTCCTTCTGTTTTAGACCATGTGGACTCCTGAACAAGCTTGGCTATGACAGTGTTGCTTCCACAGCATGTATTTGATCAAAATAGCAAACAGCAGGGAACCCAGGTTAATCCATTTTGATTTTCATTTAGCTAATGGAAGATACTCCTCTCCCCACTAAAATAAAGACTGCAACACATAGTCTGATCACATAAGACTGTTCTCCTTTATAGTAACAAGTTTTTAAAATTTGTGTAACCACATGTGGCAAGAATTTGAGAAAAGAGTAGTCTTCCAGTGGCACAGAACTGGCATAGAGACTTTGTGTGAGCTTTTACAACTGTTAGAATATATAAGATTAAGCTAAGCTAAGCTAAGGTCTTTTGGGAGTGGTTGACCTTTCTTCTCTGTAAGAGACTGTAAGCTTATGTTAATTTTAAACCTAAACAATATCTCTCCTTTTCCTAGTCCTGTACCTCCTCTTTCCTTGCCTGCCTGCTCCTTGACCTTCCAGCTCTCTCACAAGAAACTGAGGGGTAGTTCATCCCTGTAAAACTATTACTCTTCCTTTTTTTTCTTAATTATTGTTTTCAATTATTGTTAGTGTCTCAAAGATTTTTCTATTTGATTGAAACATTGGTTGTTTCTCTTTTTCTGAAAGTTTCAACACATGTAGATTTTATGGTAAAAAATAAACAAACAAACAAACAAAACCCACAAAAAAAACCCCAAAAAACATTAGTAGGAAGAGCAGAGGGGAATTTTGTCTTCTTCCCCGCCTTCCCCTAATCCCCACCCCAACGCCATGCTCTTCCATGGCATTTCGTTCTAACGTGCGTGCTGCTCGCGTGCTTTGATCTGTGGAAGCCTGTGTGAAGGGTGACATATTTTCACTGCTCACATCTGTTCCAAGCGATCTGTTCTGCTGCAGTTCAGCAAGTAGCAGTCCATACTGAGACCATTGCTTTCTTTTTTCTTCCAACGTAGAAACCTATGTCATGCAATTTACCGTTTAATTCGGGAGAATATGAAAAGGATGGAATGTGCTACTCATTGGGTAACTAGTATCAAGGCTGCCTATGTAACCTTGGTTCCTCCTTGTTAAATGTATGCCTTGCATGGGCAAATTCATATCTCAATTACATAGATTTTCAGTGTGAACACCTGTGTAATTGAAAGTGAAGCTGTCCACAGTATTTAGTTACACGACATTTTTCCTCCCAAGGGTTCCCTGGTAGATCAGTGTGCATGACAGAGAGCATTCAGTAAAGGAGGCAGCTGCTTAATTTTTGTCATTGCTGTTCACTGTACAGTCCCTATGAAACCCTGCATGTTGCAAGTTCTTCCATTAATAAAAATGATATTCAGTAAAGGAGGCAGCTGCTTAATTTTTGTCATTGCTGTTCACTGTACAGTCCCTATGAAACCCTGCATATTGCAAGTTCTTCCATTAATAAAAATTATATTCTTTTCCTGCAAATCCTGTTTTGCACACTTGAAAGTCTCACATATCTGAATTAATGTACTGGGAAGTATTATACCTGTTTTCTGCATGAGGAATTGAGACCCAGCGACCTTCCCAAATCGGGAAAGAAATCTCTATCGGAACCGATCTTCATCAGTTCCAATTGAAACTTAAAAGTGGTCTAGACCAGCTTTTTCACTTCAAATCTGACCTTTTTGTCTTCAATCATGCCTTGAGTTGGTTCAGCCAGGCCATCTCCTGCCACTCATGTTCTGTACACAAGCTAATTTCACATGCTTTGTAGATTGTGAAAGGAGTAAGGAAAGAATCCTGAAGAAGTAAATTTTATCTGATCATGTAATCTGATTGTACATCACTCAGACTTAAGTTACCTCTGGCATTTTTTTTTTTTTTTTGGGTGCAACTTTACATAATGGACTTCTATGGATGTAGTTCTATAATAAACAACAAATGTATGATTTAACTAGTTCATGAATTATTTTTTTTTCAAATAAGATTATAATAGTTTTATGTGCAAAGTTCTGTGGGTTTATGTTGGACAAGAAAACAATTTAATAAACTGAAGGAGGTCCAGCACAGTTCCAATAAATATATCGTTAATGGTTAATATTCTTGTTAAGAAATCTGTTTCTGCAGTAATGGGTGTGGATTGTCACTTCATCAGGCATTTGGAATAGTACCAAAGTGAATTTAACACTGATACTGCAAGGGACAAATCCTATGAGAGCTGCAATAGACCACTGCTAGCAGTATGCTTTATTTGGTATGGAGGTGTATGAACAACACAGTTTAGTAACTGTAGAGGGTGTTTAAGAGCTATTTCTTCCAACCCTTTGTTCTAATGCTCTCTGTGCATTTTTTTTTTTTTTTTTTATTTTTCTATACAAAGACTAGTCCTCTTTCGAATCTTATAACAAGGCCACATAAATACATAGGTATGCGTAAGATTTTAAGTTTAAATATGTGTGCATGCGTATGTTACTAATTTTAAAATGTCTGTGGAGAGATTCACCACTTGTTATTTTCACTAATAAAGAGGGAGTCAACATGGGGCAAATGTGTATGGCTCAAGCTTTAAAAGAAAGACCAGGTGAGTCTTGTACTAGTCCTTTGTTTCTTCTCTGAAACTTAGTGAAGGGAGATTTTTTTTTTCTGCTTATGGAAGTGCGTATCCTCAGATGAAGTAGATGATTTCAGTGGCTATGTATTGTGTTTCAGTGTATGTTTGCTTCTCTTTTTGTTTCTTGAGTGGAAACTGCATGGAACAAACTCATGATCAAGTGAAGGATAAAACTTTTTTCAAAGGAGGGGTAAAGTCTTCTGAACCTCCTATCTTCTTTTTAGCAACCACAATTTGGTTGCTAGTATAATTATGAGAGAAACAGAATTTTGTTTTTGCGAGTTTGTAGGTGTCCTCTCAGTGAACACTTGGAGATGCTACAGAAACTTCCTTTTTGCTTTCTTTCTCTCCAGATGGATGAGATAAAAGGTAAAGACAGGGTGATCCTGGCTCTGGAGAAAGATCTTGGTGTCCAGACAGGCCATACACAGAAACTGCTCCTTCAGAAAGAAGCTTTGGATGAACAGCTTGTCCAAGTAAAAGAGGCAGAACGATACCACAGTAGTCCTAAGAGAGAGCTTCCTGCAGGAGTGGGGGATATCACTGAACTGATGGGAAGCCCGGTAAGAAAAATGTCGTTTCTTCAAATGCTCAGCACAGGATAATTGCTGCCTGGGTGTTCACATTGGTTTTGTGCTTACTTTTAAAATACCAGAACAACTAATACCCGGCCAACGGTCCTGCACTGCACTGTGCTGTTTCATTAATTATTTAGAAACTTTGGACCTCTTGAATTTCAAAGAATGTTGAAAACTACATTGACATAAAACTTTAGAATTTACATGATGAGATGCAGCTGTAAACCCCATTATTTTCTTAGTTATTAATTTAGAAATTATTGGTTATTAGTTTAGGAATTATTTTAACCGATGGCAGGTAGATACTGTACTCAAAAACTGAGACGTAATTTTAACCTGTGTCCTGTGCACTAGAATTGTTTTAGCTGATAGTAAGAAACCGTTGAGAAGTAACTACTAATACATGAAATATTGTTTATCTAGCTACTTTTTTTTTAATTGTTAAAACTTTGCACACATTTCACAAGCAGACACATTTATTGTAATACATCATGTAGCATTTCCATCCAATTTCCACCATTTCCAATGTTAGTGTTCAGTGTTTCAGTTAATTAAAGATCAAAATAAGTGTTCCAAACATTGTTAGATGAGTCTATTTTAAATTTATGCAATTCATTTGCTAAACCATGATATTAAATTGTAGATAGTAAAATACTTTCTTTAAAGTAATTTTATATATCTGTATGTTTTTGATGTAAAGGAGCAGCATTTGGATGAACGAGATGTGCGGAGATTTCAGTTAAAAATCGCTGAACTGAATGCTGTAATAAGGAAGCTGGAAGACAGAAATACTCTCTTAGCAGATGAAAGAAATGAACTGGTAAATTAATTAGTAATAACACAGATGGTGACAGGGAGGGCATCTGTGTGGTAAAAGATTTAATGTTGGAAAGTCGGTGTTATAAATAATTTACAAATTAGTCCTGGTTGTGCTCAATCAATTATATCTAAATATAACAGGGATTTCTACAGAAATTCACTTTGTGACCATGAAAGACAAGCATGAAGTCTCTCTTGTTCCATAAAAATAAAAATTTATAAGTTTCTTTTGGGGTCTTCATAATCAAATTGACTGGTAGCTTGCCTGTGGCACTGTGTACTGTTGTTGTGTAAAACATGCATAATCTATGCACTTAAAATGCTATATTAATCTTTTTGAAATTTGACATTGGTTTTGTGACATGCTTATGCCAGTTAGGAGTTAAAAAAGCTTTCTCATGCTAGAGATGAAAAATCTGCCATTTCTCAAGGGAAATCTCTTAAGTAGGTGAAATTATCCTAGGAGAGTGACAGTAACTTACAAAAGAAAGGATATGACATGAATTTTAAGAATGAAATTTATTAGCTTGTATTGCTACTTAATTGCTTGTGCTGAGGTTCATGGTAAAACTCCCATTGAAGAAATGGTAAGTGAGTCTTAAAACAGGAATTTTTACATGTCTCCTCTTAAAGCCCAAATTCTAGTGGCAGTAGAAAAGATTTTTTTCATTCTAATTAGATTTTTTCCCTCACGCAGCTCCTATATCTGATTCTAAAATAATGCTTTTATGTATAGAGACTGTCTGTTGTTTTGGGGTTTTGTATTGTGTATCATCCCCCACTTTTACTGGTACAGTTGCTTTTCTCTGCTATGTAGTCTCAGGAACATCTTGTTTTTTCAAGACTGAATTATATAAAGACAAGGTAATTCAGTCTCATAATAATTTCTGTGGATGTAAATAATTCAAAACATGCCTGAAGAATGCTGAAGTACTGCAACATCTATCCTTCAGTGTCCATCTAGATGGCGTGCATATGTGGCTCAGTGAAGTGCTGTTCTTGATGCTTGATTTAGAGGCATAAGAAACATGTTTTGGAAAAGATACAGAGAAGACTTTATCATGTGAGAAAATATTACGTAAAACCAATAACAACAGTAAGGTTGTATGATTAAGTACTGTGAAAAACAGCTTTCTTCTGAGAATGACAGAGAAACCAAATGTTCTGTTAAACTGTCTCAGGAGAAAGATTATATTTTTCTGATTTCCAGTTAAAACTCAGTAAGTTTGAAAACCTTTTATTTGGAAAAAAAAATAGGGGTTTTACAAGCAAAACAGCTCAGGGATTAATGAAATAAAAAGAGTGAAATATTGCATGCACACGAATGCAAGAAAGGGCAGTAGTGTGCTTCACATAATTGTCTAACATCATAAAACCACAGAAACAAAATCTAGCAGCTTGAAAATGTCAGCAGAATGCTGAGATTGAATCTGTGCCCTCTGGCTAACTTCCTCATTACTCTAATTACACATTAGGTACAGGATATTTTGAAGTGGAGGAGGAGGAGTTTATTCCTCCTAAGACATAGCTAAATTGGTGAAAACAACTATTCTAGATACCTAGTTGGTCACAAGAAGCTTATATACAATAAGATTAGTTTATCAAGAAATCACTTTTATGAATCATCATAAGTGTTTTCCAAGAGCAAAATCCAGTGACCAGATCTAGTGTTTTTGTAGACTGTACAAAAATGCTCTGTCTTATTTGTTTCAACTCCTGTACTTCTTAGTTCAGCAATAGTCAATATCAGATGCTACTTAACAAAAGAACTATACTGTCTGAATGAAGAACGTAGGCAAGTGAAAACACATTTCTTCATTCCTATGACTATAAAGTAAAGCACAACTAACTTGGTTCCTTTGCCATTTGCAGCTGAAACGTTCTCGGGAGACAGAAAGTCAGCTGAAGCCTTTGGTAGAAAAAAATAAGAGGATGAGCAAAAAAAATGATGATATGTTGCAAAGTATACAGAGAATGGAAGAGAAAATAAAAAATCTATCAAGGGAAAATGTAGAATTGGTAAGTAATTGTCTCTAGCCCCGTGCTATAGGAATGTGTTGGACATGCTTACCTTGAGGTGAAAGTGCTTGTGAGGCTTTTACTCTAACACATATATTTCAGAGTGGGATAGTATAATTGTCAAATTCAGCCAATGAAGCTTGAATATTCATATTTTGTATTCAGAGTGGCATTTGCTTTGTGTTCATCAGTTCACACTGATTAGGGGAAAAGATTACCCATAGATAAAATGTTTGGAGGCCATAAAAATGTATGACTAAAAATAACCTTTAATACATACTGCTTTTATGATTAGAACTCAGAACTGAATTTGAGTGCATGTGCCAAAGGCTCTACTATGGTAGATCATAGAGTTCACTCATCTGCTAATTTTGTCCCAGACTATGCTCTTTGCTTCTGTTTTAAAATATTTTATGTGAGATATTAATACTGAGATGTACAGAATATATAATCTTTTTTTTTTTTGTAATGATGCTTTATAATGTAGTAGACTATGCAATAGTCTACTATTAGTACAAAGTCTACGATAAGTACAAAGAATTATTGATTCCTACATCACACACAATATTTTCCTCGAGTGTTTAAAATGTTCTTTAGTTTTTTGTTTGTTTGTTTTTGTTTTGTTTTGTGCTTTTTTTTTTAATTTTATTTTCATTTTTATAGAAAGAGAAGTTATCTGCACAACCAGTGCTGAAGAGGCACACCTCTCTAAATGATCTCAGCAGCTCACGAGAAGAACAAGAAATTGAATTCCTTAGGCTACAAGTCAAAGAACAGCAGCACGTTATTGATGACCTCACAGTGGTAATGCTTGTGACTGGTATACACACATGCATGCACACTCATCTGTAGGCAAGCTAAAGATTGGGCAGCAATATTTTAACTCCAGTTGTAGTAGCGACACAGAAATAGTTCTTTTGTTATTGAAGGGTTCTTGTTATTTATCAGGTAGTGAGTGAATGTCTTTGGACTGTGTATGTATCTGTATTATAAAATATTTACCTCTTATGCATCAGACCTTCCACCTTACTTAAAAAATTTGATATCAGCTATTGAGGAACTTGAGGAAAGGACACATTCCAAAATTTAATGAATGAAACGTGTTGGATGTGGACCCTGGTGCAAACCCAACCACTCCCCTGATCTAGATGTTCTCCTAAAAGAAAAAATATGCAGTATGGCATTAATTTCACCTAACTAAGAATCTCTGAGCTGGCTGCATCAGCTGTCTTTATAACAAATGGATACAAATATGCACGGTTCATCTAACCAAAGGTAGCAGCATAATTTAAGACTATAATTGCACAGCTGCTACCCTCTGACTGTGAAGACTACTTAAGATGATCCTCATAGATGCTTGCACTGTTTGATCAGGACTCTTAAGTTGCGTTAGAGGTGTCTAGTGCTACTTAGTGCAACTTATGATACACCCTTCTGGTGCTGGCAGAAACAAGATACCATCTCTGAGAGAACTCTGCCCTTCTGGAGCACCAGCTGAAATGTGGGAGACTCAGAGCATCTCAAACGGCACTGCTTACTGCTACAAAATGATAAAACGAATTTTAAGATCGGTCTGTCTAAACAGAAAATTAAACAATTGGATACAACATTGAAGATAAAAATAGAGATCCAAAAAGATAAAACAACAAGATTTGTTATTGCTCTGTCTGGAACACTGTCTCTATTCTTGGCAGTTCTTCTCAGTTTTTGACCCAGGATTTCTCTTTGTAATCAGTGCCAAAGATTGATGTCTGTGTGCATTCTCCAGTGTCACAGTGTTACAAGCCATAGACTGTTACTTGGACTTTATGATGTAGGGTCTGATTCACAGAGCAAGGCTGCTTTATCTTCGCAATATAACTGTACAGGCAGGGACTATGATGTAATATTAAATTCCCAGTATATGGAATTTATATTCTGTATAAATATACTCACTTGTATTTCAGTGTGAAGTGGGTATGAAAAGGCTCTTATTTTACTGTCTCAGCCAATAATCTGAGAAAATATATTGCATCCTGACTTGGGTCAAAGAGTATTAACTAGTATTTAGTGTGCAAGTGAAGTAAATATTTTAAAATAGGGTTTCATTTTTATTTCCTATTTCCAGATATTATTTCAATTGCATAAGTAAGTTAAATTAACTAAGATACTGCTTTAATTGGCAGTACAAACTAATTGATGTTTTGCCTTTTAAATGAATACAGTGGAATCTACAATAGCGTTACGGTTTTTAGCTCTCTTTTCTGGTTCCAACTGCACCTTTACAGGATACAAATTTATCATAATTACTAAGAATGGCCTGCATGTCACATCCCTGATTAATCCAAAAGTCATTAGCTTGACTTCACCTGACACCAATATGATACACAGAAATAAGAACAATTGTCCTAGGCAATAGGATTGTCTAAACTGATTAGCAGTGTCATTTGTAGGATACCTTTGATGCTCTTGAAGCCATATCAACTTGAGTTCTTCCACGACAGTGGTGTTCTGCTCAATTCTTAAAAGGAAAACTGTAAAGATTAACTCTGAAGATTGAAAAAGATGATAGTTATTCAGCAAATGACATTTCTAAATTAACATTATTACTGGTATGGTAGCTTAATGTATTACTGAGACAGTAAATTGAGCAGTCTTCTAACAAACAAGATTCTAAACAGGGAGGAGTGGGAGATTTTGGAAGTGTCTGTTCGTTCTGCACTGAAATGAAAGTCCAACTGTTTGGACACCTGTTTGGAAGGCAGGAGATCCAGGTTAAAGCACAGACTGTGGCTTAACCAAGTACCTGAGGAGAGAATGTTTTTCTCCAACACTATAAATTCAACTGTGCATTTTCAGCTTTAGCTTAATATATCATAGCATATCATTCTGCAGCTTGAAATACTGGCTCAAATTACCTTGGCAGTCATTACTTTTCCTTATTTTGAAAACCACATGTATTAAAGATGCTAAGTTGTTGTACTTTTCTGAATTATTCTGTTTCCCAAAGCTTCATACCTGGAACATTCTGCCATAAATATAAACTATTCTATTGTGATTTCCACTGGGAGCTTCCTATTTGTCCAGTTTCTGAACTGAATGTAAAGCAGGTAACTCTGAACAGAATAATACCATACAGAGATCAATAAGTACTAGAGAGGCACTTGGAACTGCTATCACTTTGTTTGTGCTGCAAACAAAGGTGCAGAGCTAAGAAAAGAACCATGGGAAAGGCAAGAGACAGAACACCTGCCTCCTATGTTGCTGGGTTTTTTTTTTTATTTTTGCTTGCTCCTTAGCATTTTTTGCCTTCTCTTCCTCTTCTTCTCCTTTGGAATTTAGGGCAGTATTCTTTGACTTAAATGTTCATTGACCCTGCATTTTTCCAGTTATAAACTCCTCCTGTTATGATAGATAATTGTGGTCTTGTTCCAAAGCTTTGGTATAAAAAAAGACACCATCTAAGTTAACACAGACTGAGATTGCCTTTGGATTTGAGACTTTTGCCCTACTAGTCACATGTAACACTGTATCTGCATATGCGTGCTTATATATCAGAGTATGCCTCATGTAATGACTTGTGATTCCTAAGACTGAACTTATTTTTGGCTACCAACCTGCTTGTTCAGAATGGTTGAGCACTGAAGTGAGAATGTGAATTCTGTTTCCATAGTGAGCATCTTGGTAAGAGTCAAAAGAACTGTAAGAAATCTGTGCCGAGTATTTAACAAAGCCTTTTCTTGCCAACTTCCCATCAAGTGTGTGAAGTATATGGCTGAAGGTTTGTTTGCTAAAGGGATAAAGCTGCAGTACAGCATGATGGTTTATCAACATGGCATTATTCAAAAGGATAAAGACGTTGTCTTTGTGTTGTCTTTACCAGAGGCATTAAGAAAACTTTAGTGATATTTCTGTATTAGGATACCTAAATATGTTTTAAAAGAACCCCGTACCAAAATGTTCTCTTTCATTCTAGGAAAGAGAACGGTTATTGCGGTCTAGAAAACAAAAGAGGAAAAGTCTGAAGCCTCCAAAGGTGAGCAAACCTTTAGTTTTCCACGCATTCCTATTGTTGTGAACAACTCTTCTCTCAAACACTGTCTGAAACTAAAGCTCTACTTAAATTAATGGTAAAAGTTCATGTAGTTCTCCTATTTTCTGTGGTGAGTGCTTGTTAACTTAGGGATAATTCAGGAGCTGCAAGTTTTGTATTGCACACAAGTGGTGTTATTTTGGGTTTTGTTTTGGATAAATAGTATAATTACACTTTTAGCCATTGTGGCCTAAATACTTGAGTATCTTGAGGCCAAAATAATCTAGTGGCTTGAAACAACATTTCAAAGGCCAAATAGTAGTTGTTAAAGAAAATACACCTTTTAAACTACTACCAAGTTACTTCTTAGTCGTAACTGAACACTTTACCCCATGCTAGGGATGTTACTGAAATGCTATTTCTGTGTGTGATATATAAATAGTAAGAAATTTCTTACTATTTTTCATTAGTAACTATTTTGCTCCAGAATGCGAAATACAAGAGAAAAATTTCGTTTGTAGAAACAGAAAAATTTGCTTCAGAGTTTACCTTTAATGTTTATTGTAATGTGCTTAAAGTGATTACTTTTGGTGAATAATGTTCTTTTGTCAAGCTGAACATTAGCAGCCTAGGCTGTGAGAGGTGGGTAGGATGGCGCAATAGGGAAAAATGGAAGTGAAGAGTGGATTATCAGCTATATGGTAGTTAAGATGCATTCTGTCACAAATGGGTGCTTGTCAGTGTGTTCTGTGTAGTATATTCCTAGTGACCTCCAGGTGGTGCTTTTTTGTTGCTCTGCGTTCTGTAATACATGTATTCAGAAAGATTGGTCCTTTGGGGTTCCCTGTTTCAGTGGTAATTTCTTCAAATTTTCCTTCTAATAATGTGTCTTTCACATACAAAGAAATAAAAATTCAGAAGTAAAAAAAAATCCTGCATACATTTTTCTGTTATGTAATGGAAGGCTGATGGCAAATATATTTACAGTAACCTTGAACCATTCTTTCTTGGTATAGTACACCTGGAAGTTTGTGTCTTGAGAGAGTGTTAAAAGAGGACATAAAATTAAATATATATATATATATGTAACTAATACTGTAATTTTTATAATCCTCTCTAATTATTAGCCCTTATCCCATTTTAAATTAAATGTGTGAGATCTTTTGCTAAGTTGTAAAGTTCCAAACAAAACAAAACTAGTTAGTTTATTTTTTAGGCATTGCTAACTAATGATGCTAATTTCTATAGGCTAAAAACTTCTATAATTACTCATTTATGTTTCAAAAATCTTCTGTGTGAAGAGAACTTCAGCTAACCTAGACTCTCTACCCATTCCCCTTACCCGTTTTTTCTTGAGCAAGCTGCTGTTTTTCTGGTATTTTATTATTGACCAAAACAAGAGTTGAACAGCTTGAGGGTTGGAGAGAATGTGCATGATACCATTAAAACTTTTTTGCACTGCTTTTCTTTGTGTAGTGAGAGTACTATAACTGGGGCTTTTACAGTGCAAAAAAAGGGCTTTTTTACTGCAAGAATTGTGTGCATATGAGCAGCAGAGTTAGAAAGTGTTTGCTTATTTGTGATAAGATAGATACACCAGGAAGAACAAAATAATCTGTAGCAGACATAACTCCCACTAATTATTCCATCCCTTATCTGTTAGTTTTTCAGTGTGGATATGAAATTGGCCATTTAATTTTTTACTTTGTGCTATCTCCTCAAAGGAGAAGCAGAACTGTAAAACAAAAACAAATGATAGAGTTGTGAGAGAAGAGTCAATGAGATTGTATATACTATACTAGTTATATATACTATGCTGCTTCTTATATAGCTAAAAAATATATAGTTTCTAAATGTGCTGTGTCCTTAAGGAAGAGAAAAAGTCATCAATAATATATTTATCAGTGTCTTATTACCTGCCTTCGTATAAAGCTGTAGACCTCAGAAATACATGCAATGTTGTCTTGGAGTTTAAACACTTTTGATGTTAGTTTCTAAAAATTCAACCGTGGCACATGGGCTAATTTCCTTCTGGGTCAACTGTGTGGGCCTGTGAGGATCAAAATCCTCAAAAGAAACTGTTTTTCTTACAGTTTTCCAGCAGTGTTTTTATTTAAACAGTCTAGGTAGAAGGTACTGCTTACTCAGATGAGCTGTTGAGACTGTACTATCTTCATCCTCAGGTTTTGCAGCCTGTCTTAGGAATCCAGATGAAAACCGCAGAATTCATCTCACTGTGCATTTGCAGGGCTTACTTAGATGCAATTAATGGAGATGAGATACAGACACCTCATTCCAGACTGAATGGTACCATTAAGTGACAATTGTTCTCTGGAAGTAGATATCTAAATAGGCCATACAAGTTTTATCCTAAAACTGCCTGTTCCTCTCCATGGACTATAAAGTCTAAGATGAATTGCTTTGTACATAGACAGGTACATTGCAAGGTATTTCTGTCTATGATCCATGCAAGATGTTTACATTATATAGATGATTACTGCTATAAAATAGTGTATGAAATTATGGGTGTACCTATCATAACCAACTACTCAGAAAGATAAATTAGGGACGTAAGTCTTTGGCTTTGCTTTCTGAAGCTTCATTGTAAATATAAACTTAGCATTAGCACAGTGAATCGTCAAGTTTGGCTGTTAGACTTGTATCTGTTTACAGATGTGTCCCACTTCCCTTGACAAAGTGAAAAAGGAAGTAACAGATGAGAATTAGGTTTCATGAATGTGGTCAGATAAGGTCAGACTAGAAGGTATAGAAAGGTTCCTTTTTTATTCCAGTAAACAGGAACTTGGTGTACAGAGTGAAGAATTCCACTCATGTACTGTTGCAGTTTCTTCTAAATGGGTAATTTCACACTCCATATTCCTTAATTATCAAGGTACTCTGACTAGGACATTGTCTGCATTTCAAATATGAGTATTTTCCTGACACTGATTCCTGCTTATTGGAACAGAATCCATGACATGCCTTTCTCCATCTTTAAGACAATTTGTGTGGATAGTTTGTCAAGCTAGTCTAGTACTCTTAATAGCCTGATCATGTCAAAATAACAGTAGTTCAGCTCAGAAGCTTTTAAAAATACCAAGGATATAATTTTTCTTTGTTTTGAGTTAGATGTCTGTTATTTCTGGTGCTCTGTAGGTGTACTAGGTTACTGTTGCTAATGTGACTTTGACTGAGCACTCTTAATTACCAGGGGGCACAGGAGCTGTAGAACAGTGCTGGAAACAGGCTCAGGTTCCCTGAGGAAAGGAGCAGCATAGTGGCATGGGACTTTGTAACCTCTGTGTTTGCAAGGTGTTTATGAGAGTAATACAGTGACTCTGTATAAACAGGTATTGTGGGATTGTTTGCTCTGAAATGAAATAGCCTAAGCTGATAGAGGTTTATTATTTTTATTTATATTAACGTGCCATTGGACTTGTTAGGAAAAAGAAGTACCAGAGGTGAATCTTCATTTCTGGATTGTAGCATGCTTTTTTCCAGACGTGTTTTATTTGTTTGCTGTTCCTCCACCCCAATTTTGATAGTGAAATAATCAAGAAGCTCAAGAAACAGTATTTTGTGGGCTTTTGTTTATTTTTGACATGTAGAACAAGTTATAGTGATCCCAAGAATGAGGGTGTCGTGCATTTCAAAATAAGGCACAATTGCCCAGTTTGTTTGCAGGACTCTGTGGATTTGTTTCTTTATTTAAATTTCTGTATTTGTGATAGTGGAAGCCCTGCACACTGAAGTCATGGAGTTCATATTTCTTGTTTTATATTTTTCATTTTTTATCTGCCTCTGTGCTTTGGTGTGCCTGTATTTTTCTGGCTGCCAAGAAATGACATATAAGCATGAAGGTAAGAAGTTACTGATTAGCTCATCTGATTGCATTACAAGGAATTAATCTTGGCTAATTTTCAACATGCTATATTAATTACTTGAAAATAAGATATTTATGTATAAAGTGAAACTACTTTAGCAACAGAGGAATCAGATGATTTATAGGTAGGTATATATAATCCAAAACACTAAAAATATGAGGGTATATTGAAATTTGCATCCAGTGTAGTCTGTGTCACTGTTGATTTAAAACATTCTTAACTTTGATGTTTACAGAACACCATACTTCAGTAGAAGCATTAATGCTTGAGTTGTAAAGATCTAATGTGCAATTTTACTTTAAAATTATGTGAAAACATTGCTATAAATCCGCAAGACAAATACTTATTACATGCATGGCAGTAGGCAGTGGGAATTAGATTTTAAATCAGAAATTTTGAGCGATTTATATGACTATTTTGTCAGGAAGTTATAATTTACAAGTAAGAACTGTAAAAATCAATATAAAATAATCTTTAAATTGTTAATTGAGAATGTTCCCATTTTTAAGAAAAGTCTGAATGAAACTTGAATGAAAATAGTGTATAGTTACAAAAATCCAGTGAATGTTGCACATGTTTGTATATACTTTTCAAACCCCATTTTGATTCAGTTTTTGAGCTCTATGTGGAATGTTCCTGGGAGCTGATGTATTTATTTATGCCTTATTTATTAGTGTTTATCAACAAACTTTGTATGAATCAGTTGTTTTTGTTTTTGTTTTCTTTTGTTTTTTTTTTCCTCTCTCTCTCCAGCTGTTCCCTTATCAGTTACTTTGTTCTGGTTTTGCTGTGAATCACTTCTTGTACCTAGTTGCCTCAGATGTTAGAAGGTCAACAGTAAAAACAGCTATTTTGTAATTATGTCATGAAGCAATACACACGTGTGCAATTAATATACAATGGTAGAATCATAGAATGCTTTGGGTTGGAAGGGACAGTAAAGATCATCTAGTTGCACCCCCCCTGCCACTGGCAGGGACGCCTCCCACAAGACCAGGTTGCACAAGGTCCCATCCAACCTGGTCTTGAACACCTCCAGTGATGGAGTATCCACAGCTTCCCTGGGCAACCTGTTCCACTGTCTCACCACCCTCACAGTGAAGAACATCTTACAAATTTCTAATCTAAATCTACCTTCTTCCACTTTGAACCCATTACCCCTCATCCTATCACTACAAGACCTTTGAAAAAGTCTCTCCCCGGATTTCTGTAGGCCCCCTTCAGATACTGGGAAGCCACAATAAAATCTCCCTGGAGCCTTCTCTTCTACAGGCTGAACAACCCCAACTCTCTCAGCCAGTCCTCACAGGAGAGGTGTTCCAGCCCTCTGATCATCTTTGTGGCCCTCTGCTGGACCCACTCCAACAGGTCCATGTCCTTCATGTGTTGGGGGCTCCAGAGCTGAACACAGTACTCCAGGTGGTGTTGGAAAAAAATAAATGGAAAGCAGTTTATACTTCTAAGGAGGACTTTTAAAAATAGATACTCTAAATTATTTTTTTTAAAAAAAAAATTTTGTATAAATTATGAAATTTGTTGCACATTGTTCTTTGGAATACTTTTTCCCATTTGGTTCCACATAATATATGTTGCATTGTACTTGGTCACTTTCTTCTGAAAAGACACTGCATTCCCCTACTGTGAATCATGGAAGATCTATCATATTTTGGTACTTAGCTTTTATACTTTTACCTTATTCTACTAGCAATTATGCAGTGCTATGTGCAGATTGGTTCTTGGAAGTTCAAATGATGTTGAAAAAGTAGCTTGCTTATTCAGAGAATAGGGGTTTACAATAGAAACTTTTTTTTCTTCCATGATACTAAAATAATGATCAGAGAAGACCTTGGCTGCTGCTTACTGGGTCATTGGGGTTTTCCAACTGTTTTACTAGTAACTAAGAAAAACTAACGTTTCAGAGGCATGTTGTGGAGACATTTTTTGGATTTGACGAAGAATCTGTTGATTCGGAAACATCATCTGTAACTTCATATAACACAGATAAAACGGACAGGACGCCAGCAACGCCAGAAGAAGATTTGGAAGATGTAAGTAGTAGCTGATTTGTTTTTAAGTTCTGTAAAACTTGGCATGGAGTATAAATGCAAACATTTTTTTCAGCTCTTCTGCCACAGGAACTATGAAAGATTTGGTGGAGAATTTTTTCTTTCAGGTCCAGTAAACACATCCACAGTCACTGCAATAACATTCATAAGGTAAAATTCTGCCAGGTAGATTTGGCAGATATTGGGCTGAGAAATTAAATTGTTTTTTTCAAACCCCTTTTTATTAGTCAAAAGAAATTGAATAGGCACGTTGCTTTGCCAAAATTCAATAGTTACCAGACAATAGTTTGCATTTCAACCTTATAATGTATTTGATTGTTTTGATACCCCCAGGATTTTCTTCCTGTGCTTACAGTACTGAGAAAGGCCTTTGCAATTCATTAAGGCTTAAGTGATCATAGTTAGTAAATACCCACTGACGCATTTTGTCTCAGCTCTCTGATACACTGTGCAGCTGGCCTACTTTAAAAGATTACAGAGCTGAGGACAAAGCACAAATTAGATGCTCTTTTTCATCTTTCTTTCTTGTTCACTAACCTGTGCTTAATACTTCTCAGTCACAAGAAGCTTCCTATTTTTTTTAATATCTAATAATGTAATCTCTCTTCCTTGGAGCTTGAGTTCCTGGAGCAAAAATTAAAGGGAAGGTCGTTTCTTGCCCTCAGCATCATAGGAAAGACCTTGAACGTGTTCATGTCCATTGCTCAACATTCAAAGAAAATTAAGATATTAAAAATACTTCATGTTAAAAAACAAACAAAACAAAACAAAACTTGTGGCTTTTGAGATACAACTTGTGTGTTAGTGTGCTTGTGCTGTAAAATGTTTTTTCCCTGGCACAGTAGAGGGAGATTAGGGGAGTGATGGACTGCATTATAAATAGGACAAACCCTTTCTGAAGCCCTGCTGGTAGTGGAGCTTCTGAAGACAGTGCTACATAGAACTGTTCCTTCTCATCTTTCCCCAGTTTCTTCCCATTACTATATGTTACTACCTAATACAGTAACATACACTGTCCTGAAATTCTGTAGTTGAAACAGTTACTGATTTCTGCATTTCTGTATCATCTTCAAATCACCCTTCCTTTCATTTTCACTTGTTTGGGTTTTCTAAACCTTTATTAAACTTTTAGACTCAATATGAGTTGTGTTGCTTGTTGTGTTTGTGCGCCTATCTGTCTATATAAACAAACCTATTTCATATGTTTTTATCTTTACATTCACAAAACCACTCTTTTTTTTTTTTTTTTCCCCCTCTTCATTAAGAGCACTCCTAAAGAAGAAGCTGAACTAAGGTTCTGCCAGCTAACAAGAGAGTATCAAGCTTTGCAAAGGGCATATGCATTGCTTCAAGAACAAGTTGGTGGAACTCTGGATGCAGAGAGAGAAGCAAGGGTAATTTTTAAAGTGAAATTTCTTTTAGCTCTGAAATTGACATGGCTGAAAAAACTTGGAATAGTAAGGGCTATCTTTGCAGGTCAGTGAAATGCAGAACTATGTTTTTGAGGATTAGAGGGTATTATCAGTAAGGTGACAATATAGTCATCTGTTGTGTTCAGAGCAAAGATATCTTTTATACTTTATTCTATCATGGAAAATGTATTAATTATTTCAGTAGTAAGACAGTGTTATTGAGAATGATATCCTAATTGAACCTGCAATTTGGATAGCAACATGGTGGATTTAAAATGCATTAGCAAATAGGTTAAGTACTTAGGTAGTTATATACACACATGGTAAAAAAATGCTATAAAGGAAGTTTTTATTCAAGAGTTTTGTCAAATGTATAAAATCATAACCCCATTGGACATGGTCTTGAATAGCCTGCTCTAGGTGTCCCCTACGTTTGAGCACAGGAGTTTGCCTTCCAAACTCAGTGAGACTGTTATTCTAAAAAGTGTTTAAACATTAAAAACTCCCTAACCTACTTTACCCCCTGAAAAACCTTGAACCCTAAAAATAGAGAAACATTAAATATTGTGAATTATTACATATTACTGCTTTGCTACATGTGACCTTCCTTGTGTTGTGCCACTGTGACATGTTGCTAATAATGCAGAAAGACAAACAATTTAATGTGGTTTAAAATTACTGGTAGTGATTGACTCAATTCATCCACTAGCTTAGTGGTTGCAATGCTTAGAACAATTAATAAAATATTCACAAAGTTCTATATTGCTAGATTGCTGATGGTTATTAGTCATACATGTTCACTATTTCATCCCCATGATTTTATCTGGCAAGCATTTTAAAATCTAGTTACTGAATATTCTCAGGTATACAAACAGTATGATTGTAGGAGCAGAATTTGTGTGTTAATAAGCAAAACTTTCCAAATAAAAGTTATAGCAGAATGTAGACTGCTTGACATTGATCTTGAGTTATTTACAGCTAAAAATATTAGTCTATTATCCCCAGAGCTAGTATCTAGAAGATTCATAGTTTACTTTAAAATATATAATGTTTTATTTTGTTTTTTTTTCCAAGATTCTTTGAAGTGGCTTTCAGCTACCCTCAATGTTTGGTTTGGTTGATGTGTGTGTGTGTGTTTCCCCGCCCCGAAAAACAGTTCTTATAATAGTAGAATTATTGCTCTATGGCTTTACTTGTTAGTACTCAGCATCTTACAAAAGCTGAGCCATATTTGACACTCTTTTTAAGTAGGACACTTAGCCAAAGAAAGCTATAAGGACTTTGGAGAACACTACACCAAGCTAGAATTGGGATGAGGGACTTAATTACGTCTGCTCTTAAAGTAAGGTTTCAGAAACACTCCTGTATTTGACAGTCATGAGAGACTAATATATATTTTTATATATATATATATATGTACACATATCTCATTTGCCATCATGGGAAAAGGGAACCTGGTATGAATATTTTTGTAACAGGTTTTTTAACTTTTATTTTGCAGGCATTTGCTAACTGTTCCTTTAGTATGCTTTGGAATTGTTGCTCTTTCTTTTAAATGACATTTTGGTCTCTTTTGTCACATCCATGCAAATTCATCTTTTAAATGAGTAAGAAGGTAGCTTTTTGCATGGTTATTTTTGTAGGGGCTCATGTTCTGGGGGTGAATGAAGATTTTTTTATTAATTTTACATGAGCCTTAAGATAAACAAGAAGGAATTAAAGATATGTAGGAGGAAAGCCCTGTGGGAATTTTTGACCGCTTGAGTGAAAGAGTGCTTGAGGTAGGGTGGGAAGGGATTGCAATAGCTAATGGCTCAAGGATCACCAGGGACTGAAAGTCTCCAGAGATATTCTTTTTGTTTTGTACCTTGTATGATCCAGTCCCTTTTAGGTCATCACTGGACGCAGGGTGTAATACCTACTGTAGTGTACTAGTTAATGCAATAATTATATAGAAAGAGGAAAACTGACTGCTGTATTCTGTTTATGGGATAAATAAGTTATTTTTGGTCAATATGTATTTTTTAGGCCTTTTTCAGTGTTTATTGCAATTTTCTTTCTCTCTTGCCCTTTTTTCCCCCAAATGCGTTGAATTAATAATGCTTATGAATAGCTTCTTGGAGCTCTTTTATTTCTTAATTTTTTTTTTCTCTCATGGGAAGAGCTTTGTCTCTGAATATGTTATGATAACTTTTTAGGCTAGAAAGGAAAAATAGCGTTAAATTGATGAGTTTATATAATTTGTAACGTCAACACAAAAGCAGTTATTTTAATGAAAAACATTAAAAGCTGATCGGACAGCCCGTAAGTGGGTAAAGAGTATTTACTTTGATTCTGCGTGATGATATCTGCCTGTCTAACTGGGTTTGCATGCATACACACACTTTTTAATACTTTTTTTTCCCTAGACCCGTGAGCAGCTGCAAGCTGATCTTCTCAGGTGTCAGGCAAAAATTGAGGACCTGGAGAAAGCTCTGATTGAGAAAGGACAGGTAAAAGGCTCTCTTAATGTCCTCTACCACATCATTTTCTCCCTTGCATGCAGTGGTGCCCTTGCCATCTTCATTGCTTGCTGGTGTGTTAGTGTGACTGATACAGATTAATTGCTACTCCAGCAACAGATTACTTTTATCAAAGGGAAGTATTATGTAGGCTGTGAAAATTCCATTAAAGATTAGTTTTCTAACACATAATACACTAATGCATAACACTGAAATAACCGCATGTACATGCATTGTAAATTCTGTTTCCATTGCTATTTGGTGCAGGCTTTTCTCTTGTTTTCTGTTTTCCTTATATTTGCTATAAATTCAAATAAAACAAATATTCTATATTTGTATTGGATAATGTTTTTGGTGTGTAGCATAGAAAAATTTAAAAACCAAATCACTTCCACACTTGCTTCAGCTAGAGAAATGGACTTAGTGTGTCTGGTTAGTCGAAGACACTTGTGGTATTACTGTTCTGGGCTTAAATTCTTGGAGGACCCAGCTGCTTTCAAATTCTCATACCATCACATAGACTAAAATTAGGCCTTATGCTTCAGTGTATCTTGTAAATTCTTGAAGATGTGGCTACTGATACATATTAATAGTGTCTAAGATTAGGATGTTGGGAAGGCTGAATAAGAGTTGTGAGAATGCATGTAAAAGACATTCAGCTACATAATTAATTCTAGAATGCACTGGGAAAACTGGGGAGATGTTATTTTACACTTTATTGTCTGAAATAACAATATTAAGGTTTCAGGTAGCATATGACAATAAGATATAGCTATACATAGATACATAGATACTGATCCTGTAGCACTGAATAAAAACAACCTACAAATAATGATTAACAAGTTAAAGATATTATTTTTATGATTTATTCATTTTAAGAAAATCTTTCTGTAAGATTCTGTTTGGGGACCACATTCAAATTAAGGATAAAACTTGTTTATTTTAGCTTCCTCATAAACTGCAATTTGCTTAGTAAATTCCATGTAAATACAATATTATTAAAAATAGAGAATATGTTATCAATCTAAAAATGATGGCTCGCTGAGCTTTTGGAAGGATAAATGGAACTGAAGACCTCTTGAGGATCTACTGCTGACTTTTAATTGTGTTGATAACATGAGTGTTGTGGGCAAATTGCTCTGTAATTGAAAACATTAACAAAATAGTTGACTATTACAGTGTAAACTGTAAGTACCATGTATGTAAACAAGTGCAGATGGATACACATGTAAGAAATTACTTCTGTTACTTTTGCTTCCAGAATGATTTGTCAAAAAGGTATGCCTGGAAATTAGAATTTAATTAGTTATTATCTTATGAGGTTCATAACCACAGTTTCAACAATGTATCTCTTAGTAATCCTGAGAAGGCCAACAGGGATGTGACAAGGAGCAATATGATATTGTCTCTAGTGGGCTAGTTCATACACTGAGCATTAGCTTTCCATGGAAATGGTCAGTGTCTTCCTGGGAGCTCTAGCACCTGCTTGGTTCTCCTGACCTGTTAGTATTTGCATTGAAGAAAATAAATGGTTGTGATGATAAACTGACTACTCTGTGCACTATGTGATTTTTATTTTTTTGTTGTTGTTATTTATTATTACTTTCTCATTTAGAAGTTCATGGTAGTAGTGATAATTTAATAATATTTGTGAAATGTTCTCTTGGGGAACTAGTCCCTAAAAGTGCCTTTGAAAAGGAAACAACGAATCAAAAGATCCTAGTGTGTCATGCCAGGAATTTTTAGTCTTACTTTACAGCTTTAGGAAACGGAAACGGAAAACACCTTCACAATTTTCCTGAAGTCAGAGCAGGAGATGAGAATCTTCTTTTTAGATCGCTTGAAGCTCAGTTTATGACGGTTTCTGTGTAATTTCAAAGTACATGTCAGTGGCTCTTCTTAATGTCTCATCAGCTCAATCTGTCACAATTCCCCTAGATGTAAAATAATACTAATCCACTTCTGCAAGGTATATTGAGATAAGAAACTATATTAAAGGAAGAAATTTTTATAAAATGCTAATAGTGGTAAATTATAAATGTCAAAATATTGGAGTATGTGATGCGTCAGGTGGATAATTTTTTTTTTTTGAATGCTCAGCTCTATCAGTGACCCAGTAGGTTTATAAATACAATTCTACTGGAGTTAAGGTTTTCTCAGAAAGTTGAGTTGAACTTCATCAATAACGACACAAAAGTTAATTATCGATAGGGTAAATTAAACTATTTTCTCTATTTGTGTGGAGTAGCTGAACCTGCAGGTCTGATGTGACTGCTGAAA